>NC_059209.1:15012973-15312973 GCF_020615455.1 Coregonus clupeaformis
ATTAGATCAGGTAAAAGATAAAACAAACAAAAAAACATGGGTTTACTATTTTTATTTTTATTTTTCATCTTTGAAATGCAAGAGAAAGGCCACACTATAGTATTGCAGTTTAGGCGCAATGTGTGTGCAAAGTTTCAGATTGATTCAGTGAAGCATTGCAATACTGGACTATTTTGCATCAAGTCTACCCAAATGGGCCGAATTGGTCAATTGATACATTTTCAAGTACATAACTATAGAGAACATACATTTTGTATTACCATATCATTTTTGTAAGTTTACACACTCCCAGGAATGTCATACATGATGGATCATTAGTTTATACACTAACTTTCACACATCTAGATGGCCGGGCGGGGTGATTGTGGAGCCAGAGACAGCAGGGGTTCAAACTGTAGAACCAAGTTCCTACATTTTAATATAAAAATTGATTTTATCAAACACAACTATGCTACATGTTATCTCTGGGAACGTTAGAAGGACAAATCAGAGGAAGATTACTGAATATAAGTACATTATTTACCTTCAGAGGTGAATGTATCAAACCAATTGCCGTGATAAGTGTTTTGTTGTTGTGCACTCTCCTCAAACAATAGAATGCTATTTTTTCACTGTAATAGCTACTGTAAATTGGACAGTGCAGTTAGATTAACAAGAATTTAAGCTTTCTGCCCATATAAGACATGTCTATGTCCTGGAGAGTTTGCTGTTACTGAAAACAATCATGCTAATCACTTTAGCGCACGTTAGCTCAACTGTCCCATATAGTTTTTTCCTTGGGGAAATCCTCTGCATTATCATTAACATCAGACTCGTACATTTCCTCAGTAAAAAACAATGTACTGAGCAAATGTCAAATTGGCTTTTTACCAAATTACTATACGACAGACCACGTATTCCCCCTGCACACCGTAATTGACAAATAAACAAACCAAAACAAAGGCAAAGTCTTGTCATGCATTGTTGATTTTAAAAAACTGGCAAAACCACACACATTTCTTTCCACAGGGCCGGGGGGTGCGACAGGGATGCAGCTTAAGCCCCACCCTCTTCAACATATATATCAACTAAATGGCGAGGGCACTAGAACAGTCTGCAGCACCCGCCTCACCGTACTAGAATCTGAAGTCAAATGTCTACTGTTTGCTGATGATCTGGTGCATCTGTCCCCAACCAATGAGGGCCTAAAGCAGCACCTAGATCTTCCACACAGATTATGTCAGACCTGGGCCCTGACAGTAAATCTCAGTAAGACAAAAATAATAGTGTTCCAAAAAAGTCCAGTTGCCAGGACCACAAATACAAATTCCATCTAGACACCATTGCCCTAGAGCACACAAAAATTATACATACCTCGGCCTAAACATCAGCACCACAGGTAACTTCCACAAAGCTGTGAATGATCTGAGAGACAAGACAAGAAGGGCCTTCTATGCCATCAAAAGGAACATAAAATTTGACATACCAATTAGGAACTGGCTAAAAATACTTGAATCAGTTATAGAACCCATTGCCCTTTATGGTTGTGAGGTCTGGGGTCTGCTCACCAACCAAGAATTCACAAAATGGGACAAACACCAAATTGAGACTCTGCATGCAGAATTCTGCAAAAAAAATATCCACAGTGTACAATGTAAAACACCAAATAATGCATGCAGAGCAGAATTAGGCCGATACCTGCTAATTATCAAAATCCAGAAAAGAGCCATTAAATTCTAAAAGGAAGCAATTCCCAAACCTTCCATAACAAAGCCATCACCTACAGAGAAATGAATCTGGAGAAGAGCCCCCTAAGCAAGCTGGTCCTGGGGCTCTGTTCACAAACACAAACAGACTCCACAGATCCCCATGACAGCAACACAATTAGACCCAACCAAATAAAAAAAAAAAAAAAAGAGAATTACTTGACACATTGGAAAGAATTTACAAAAAAAAACGGAGCAAACTAGAATGCTATTTGGCCCTAAACAGAGTGTACACAGTGGCATAATACCTGACCACTGTGACTGATCCAAAATTAAGGACAGACTCAGTGAGCATAGCCTTGCTATAGAGAAAGCCTGCCGAAGGCAGACCTGGCTCTCAAGAGAAGACAGGCAATATGCACACTGCCCACAAAATGAGGTGGAAACTGAGCTGCACTTCTTAACTTCCTGCCAAATGTATGACCATATTAGAGACACATATTTCCCTCAGATTACACAGACCCACAAAGAATTCAAAAACAAATCCAATTTTTATAAACTCCCATATCTATTGGGTGAAATACCACAGTGTGCAATCACAGCAGCGCTCTCCATGTACAGTGCTCTCCATGCTGGCTTCACCTTGTCACCAATGCCCAATTTTACCCTCCAAGGAGTGTCTTTTCTATTCTTCAATTTATCTTTGTTCAAAACCTTGACACACCCCCTATATAAATCTTTCCCATTCACCTCATCTAAACCTACCTCTTCCAACCATCTCAAATCCAGTAATAACTCCTTTCTTTCTGACTCTGGGATATTGGATGTAATCCTCAGTCTTGGAAATGGGACGTTTTCATCTTCTCGTGACTATTATGCATAATCCACTCTTCTGCTGACAAAGCCTTCCTGCAGCTTCTAAGCAGTTGCTCGACAATCCTTTCCGACCCCAAATGTTCAGCCACCCTTTCTCCATCCATTAAGGTGGGCCCAGCCATGGAACATTAACTGTCTTAGGGTGATGACTTTGCCCTTCACCAGAATCTTGGAGAAATGTGGAACATCTTCAGTTGTGCAATCCAGTCTTGCCCCATGCACCAGAGGTTCTTCTAGCAGCCAATACACTGACTCCGCTGGAGTGCATCTGGATACCTTCATTATGCTCCAAACCCTAAGAAGGCCTCTATAAAAGGAAGGTACTCTCTCCCTAGAAATCTGGCTACTGTCAACCAAATATAAAGCACTCTTTAAACCTAATCCCCCAACCTTCTAATCCTCTCCAAACCATATTTTCCGGTCCATAAAGTAACCGGAAAGCAGTAGCCCTACTAGCAAGATGTACTAGACCTTGTCTCCCCCTTCTCTTTAGGCAAATACAAAACACTTTGTGGAACCCAATGATATTTATCCCAAAATAAATCTACAATAATCGCCTGTATCTTAGCCAGAAGGTCAGATGGTGGCTCTAAACACGACAACCGATGCCACAGTGCAGAGGCAATCACATTGTGAACTATAATATAATATACGACATACGAGATAACAACCAATGCCATCTCCTCAACCTCCCTTCCACCATTTTAAACACCCCATTCCAATCCCCTAAGTACACGCCAAGATACTTAAAACGTCCCTTACACCATTCCAGCCCCCTGGCAAAGCCATGATCCCTCCAGACCATTTTCCAATCTGTAAAGCACAACTTTTTCCCCAATTTACCTTTGCAGAGGATATTCCTTTAAACCTATCAACTCAAACTATCCACCTCTGCTTGAGTTTTCAGCGTATGCTGAGAGACGAATAGGAGGAATATCCTCTGAAAGGTGCATCCCTTCAATTCGACTTCTAATGCTATTTAGTAGTGGCTCTATAGCGATGGCATATCACATTCCTGACAAAGAACACCCCAGGCTGATACCTCTACACACTTTAAAAGGTGCACTCAAGCCACCGTTTGCTATTCGAGAGACTGTACAATACTCTCTTGGGTTTAGCCCAGCTGAGCTAATCTTTGGCCACACAGTGAGAGAGCCTCTAAAGGTACTGAAAGAACAAATTATGGCTGATGATTAAGTTGGGTCCTCTACTAATGTACTAGACTGTGTTAGTCAAGTCCGGGAGCGGTTGCATGACCCATGTGCTGTAGCCAGAGAAAATCTGTCTTCCACACAAAAGAAAATGAAACGTCACTTTGATGTAAAAACTGTGTCTCGTTCTTTTCAACCAGGTGACCAAGTCTTGGTGTTGTTGCCGGTACCCGGCTCGTGTCTCTCTTCCAGTTTCTCTGGCCCATATGTGGTGGAGCGAAAACTCAGTGATACTGATTATGTTATCAAAACGCCAGACCGTAGATGCCTATGTATGTCACATTAACATGATAAAAGCCTATCATGTTAGAGTTGGTATCAAATCCCCCATTACCAGTGAAAATCCTGTTGTATCCTCTGCTGCTTCTGTGAGCATGGTTACCCACCCAGGAGTCAGCGTAAATGATAAGGACGGTTTGGTGATGCGAAATACTCCTGAGCAGTGTGCTCGTTTATGTAATTCAGAGATGGTAGGGTCTCTCCAATCCCATTTGTTGCATTTAAATGATCAGCAGAGGGCTGATATTGAATTACTAATCACTGATTTTCCGAGTCTCTTTAAGGATGTTCCCAGTCGTACAAATGTGTTGAAACATGATATAAATGTAGGTGATACTGCTCCAATCAAACAGCACCCTTATTGTGTGAATTCAACCAAGAGGGGAGTGATGAAGAAATAGGTAACTTATTTAGTGGAAAATGAGATGGCAATCCCCAGTGGCAGTCCTTGGAGTTCCCCCTGTCTGCTAATTCCAAAGCCTGACGGGACTCAAAGGTTTTGCACTGACCATAGACAAGTGAATAATGTTACTATACCTGACTCATTCCCTTTACCTCGCATGGACGACTGTATAGACACCATTGGATCGGCTGCGTATGTTACTAAGCTTGACTTGTTAAAAGGTTATTGACAGGTGCCTTTAAACCCTCGTGCCTATGAGGTGTCTGCTTTTGTAACCCCTGACAATTTCTGCCAGTACACAGTAATGGCATTTGGAAAGAGGAACGCCCCGGCCACGTTTCAACGTTTGGTAAATATTGTATTGGCTGATGTTCCTGATTGTACCGCATAGCTTGATGACCTGGTTGTTCATTCGACTACCTGGCTTGATCACATGAGCACATTTAGGGCTGTGTTTACACACTTGGTCAGCGCTTCTTTGACCCTTAACTTAGCCAAATGTGAGTTTGGAAAGGCTACTGTTACATATTTGGGTAAAGAGGTGGGGCGGGGTCAGGTTCGTACAGTAACAGCTAAGGTGGACGCTGTCACCCGGTTTCCTGCCCCTGCCACTCGACGGGAATTACGCAGATTCTTAGGCATAACGAGTTATTATCATACATTGTGTAGGAATTTCTCAACTGTTATAGCCCCAATGACTAGGTTACTCAGTCCTTCAGTGTCCTTTGAGTGGACCGCTGAGTGTCTTTGACTCTGTAAAAGCACTATTTTGTATTTCTCCTGTTCTTTCTGCCCCTGATTTCAAGAAACCATTTAAGTTGGAGGTGGATGCCAGTTCAGTGGGTGCAGGTGCTGTACTATTACAGGAATACAATGGTCTAGATCACCCAGTTTGTTACTTCTCTCGCAAATTCAACAGCTGTCAGTCACGTTATTCCACTATCGAACAGGAGACTCTGGCGCTGTTGTTTGCCTTACAATTTTTAGAGGTTTATGTTGGCTCCAGTGTGTTGCCTGTTGTGGTGTACACAGACCACAACCCTTTAATTGAGCCGCATGTACAACCACAACCAACGTCTTATGCGTTGGGCGCTGGTTATACAGGGTTATAATTTAGGAAATTCATCATATAAAGGGTGCAGAATACGTGGTTGCGGATGCTCTGTCACATGCCTAGTTCAGAGAGGAAAAAAGGAACATAATAGAACGGGAGGTTGACAACTATGGGGGATGTGTTGGAAGTAAGTACTTGGTATTATAAAAAAATATATATATATATGTAATGTTCTTATCATAAACCCAGGGGTTTACTCTTTTTTTTGGGGGCGTGTTACGTGTGACATGTTTTTCTTTCTCCCAATCTTCCTTTGTAGTGTGTGTGTGTGTGTGTGGTTCAGAGTGGTTGTTCTGTTTGTGTTTTCTGGTTATTACAGGTATGCTGAGTTGCGGCTGACGATGGTGGGCGTGGCTTCGGTCCGGAGTCCTGGCAGCTGTGGTTGAGTGACTGATTGACTAGAGTATATAAACTGTTTGCCGTGTGAGCTCAAGAGAGAGGGGGGCCATTTTTGTTTGGCTGTTTGTCTGAGGATTTGGTTATTGGTTGTTTTTTATTTATCTTTGTTTGTGTTCCAGCCTGCCCTCCTGCTGTATTCCACCCTACCTAGGTCCTGGAGAAGGGAAAGGTAGTTCTGCCCATGGGTGTACATTCACACGTAGATATTCCACTGTTTTACACAGTAGGTTAGCCGGGTGGGTGTCACCCCCTTTATTTGTGGTAACAGGTAGGAAAGCGGGTTAAGGCATAGAGTGTGTTAGGAAGGATTAGGTGTGTAGAAGAGGAGGGACCTTTTGTTTATTTTCATTACTTGGACCCCGTTCCCGAACATTCCCTTCTCTTACCATCCCTGGTTTGTTTGATTGGTCTTTGTTTTATTACTGTTTCTTTATGGGTGTTGTATATTATTTTGTTTAGTACCTTACTAAACGTCCCCAGAGGGCTAACATTGAGTTCTGGTTGTTGTGTCTGGTTATTTTTAGTTAGTTACACCCCACATTTCTTCCCCATCCATCTAGTTTACATTGTGTGTGCAGGCACAGGCATTTAAGTCTCCTCCTCAGACGAGTTACACCCGAGGGGAGAACGTAACACCCCTATCTGACTGCCGGGAACACAGTAGAATTGGTCCTTATGTATGATTTGCCCCGTCACCTCCCTCAGCCTGTTGGACAAAGCCTTTGAGAGGATCTTATAATCAGTGCACAATAAAGCCACCGGCCTCCAGATCTTCACCTCCTTAGGGTCACCCTTTTTTGGCACCAGGGTGAGGACAGCCCTTCTGCAGCTTATTGGTAGTAACCCTCCGGTCAGACTATCGTTAACTACTGCATTTTACATTTACATTTTAGTCATTTACCAGACGCTCTTATCCAGAGCGACTTACAGTTAGTGAGTGCATACATTATTTATATTTTTATTTTTCATACTGGCCCCCCGTGGGAATCGAACCCACAACCCTGGCGTTGCAAATGCCATGCTCTACCAACTGAGCTACATTCCTGCCGGCCATTCCCTCCCCTACCCTGGACGACGCTGGGCCAATTGTGCGCCGCCCCATGGGTCTCCCAGTCGTGGCCGGCTAGTACTGCTAGCCAATACTCTCCCAACATAGCCCAGAATTACTTTAAAAAGTCAACGGGAAGCCTATCAATCCCTGGTGCTCTTCCATTTTCCATGTATTTTAATGCAGTGTATAGCTCCTGCAAAGACAATGGTTTCTCTAGCTCAACCTGAGCTTCTGCAGCCACCTGTGGGAGCCCATCAAGAAACTGCTGTGTCACTGTTTTATCCTCATCCTTTGTACTCACACTTGTAGTGCTCAGCATAGAACTCTACTGCCCTTTTCCTAATTTCACTAGGGCTGGTGAGTTCTTGTCCAATGGCTGATTTGAGGCAATTAACAATTATTCTTTGCCCATTCTTTTTCTCTAAGCCAAAGAAAAATTTGGATGAGGCATCCATTTCAGAGATTCCCTGAAACTTACTTCTCACCAATGTCACCTGTGATATAATACCCAGCACGTCTGCCAATGCAGATTTTTTTCCCTTGAGGGCCTGAGTATGGCCTCGATCTCCTGTGGTTTCAACTAACTTCAGGAGTTGTACTATTTCAGACTCTGGGGCTTCCATTGATCTGGTATGTCTCTAGTAACATTCATTGTGTATTGATTACATAATTGTTGAATCTGTATTTTCCCTATATCCCACCAAAACTTGCCTTTTGAGACTTTCACTTCTCCCAGAAAAAACTAAAACATTCCCTGAAGTGAACATAACTCAAAGTTATATTAAAATGCCAGTATGAGCTTTTGGGTTTTACAGCGTTGATGAACACCACCTCTGTTATTAAACAATGATCAGAAAATCCCACTGGGGTTATCACACTTGATTTATAGACCTGAGATTGATGCTCAAAACAGTAAAACCTATCTAACCTGGCCATAGAGATGATGTTCTCTCTCACTTGGGCCCATGTATACTGTCTCGTGCCTCCATGTTTTTTATTTTACATTATCATTTAAAGTGAAAAATTATACGTTTTGAATCCGGCGTCGTTTTGCGTATCAGTTCATAAACACTATGCCATGGAATCGGTACGTCAAAAATCTCTTCCCAACTATTTTTCAATCTATATAGGACGGCTGTCAATCCTTTGGTCCTTAAATTAAACTGCTATACTTTTTTATTCATCACAATTTTCTTTAACCAATTATGTTCTTTAATGCAGGGCCTACAGACAAGTTCCTTACTTTTTCCCCCTTCCGCTTTCCTCTTCCATTTTTGCGGTACTGCTTCAATTATTTGGTTGTAATTTTGGGTAGAGCAGACATTTCCATATGTTTTTGTTAGCTGCATGTGCGACATAACTCCACCAGTCCTACCTATGATATCATTTACAAAGATGATACCTTTTTTAAACATTTTTTCAAAAAATACTGGCTTTTTATCAATTAGTATATTTGAGTTTAACCACAATATTTGTTGCATTATTTGGTCAGTCGTTTCTGGAGGATTAAATTGAAATTGCAACCAACTTTCTTTGGCTTGTTTTAGAAATAGTGATATTTGGGAGATGATTTCCTTTTCAAATAACTGAAAGTGAGAGGTTGTAATCTGAATAAAGGGAAAGAGGCCATTCTTGAACATTGGGTGAGACAATCTTACTAATTTGCTAGAGAACCAGTTCGGATTTAAGTATAACTTTTGTATGACTGAAGCATTTTTGCGATAGGTCTAATGCTTTAATATTTAATCATTTCTGTCCTCCGAATTCATTTTCATTATATAAATAGGCCAGTTTAATTTTGTCTTGCTTGCCGTTTCAAATAAAATTGAATATTAATTTAAAAACTGTTCGCTAGGCATAGGCAAGACCATAAGAAAATATGTAAACTGGGATAATTTTAAAGCGTTAATCAGGGGATATTTCCACAAATAGACAGGTATTTACCTTTCCATGGTAGCAACATCTTATCTATTTTTGCTAACTTTCTATTAAAATGTATTGGAGTGAGATCATTTATTTCATTTGGGATATGTATTCTGAGTATATCCACATCACAATCAGACCATTCTATTGGTAAACTACATGGTAATGTAAAAATTGTATTTTCAGTGATCCAATACGTAATATAGTACATTTATCATAATTTTGTTGTAATCCAGAGAGGTTAGAAAATGTATATACATCCTCTATGAGGCTGTGGAGGTATTCAAGTTGAGGATTTAAAAGAAAACATGAATCATCAGCGTACAATGACACCTTTGTTTTTAAGCCCTGGATTTCTAATCCCTTGATATTATTGTTGGATCTGATTTTAATAGCTAACATTTCGATGGCCATAACAAATAGAAATGCCGATAGTGGACAACCTTGTTTTACTCCTCTTGACAGTTTAAAACTTTCTGAGAAATAGCCATTATTTACTATTTTACACCTAGGGTTACTATACATGATTTTAACACATTTTATAAGAGATTCTCCAAAATGGAAATGCTCCAGGCATTTATATATAAACTCCAGTCGTACTTTATCAAATGCCTTTTCAAAGTCTGCTATGAATAGCAGGCCTGGTTTCCCCGATTTTTCATAGTGTTCTATTGTTTCCAGTACTTGCCTTATATTATCTCCAATGTATCGTCCATGTAAAAAACCTGTCTGATTAGAATGAATGTCCAACAATACCCGTTTAATTTTATGCGCTATACATTTTGCTAGAATTTTTGCATCACAACACTGAAGTGTAAGGGGCCTCCAATTTTTTTTAATGACTTGATATTTATATTTCCCACTTGTATCCTGTTTCAGTAATAATGAAATCAGACCTTCTTCCTGAGTGTCTGATAATCTACCATTTACATAGGAGTGGTGAAACCATGCTAATAACGGTCCTCTGAGTATATCAAAAAAGATTTGGTATACCTCGACTGGTAAGCCATCCAACCCTGGAGTTTTCCTGGACTTACAGTCTTTAATTACATCCAGAGGTTCCTCCTCTGTAATTTCACCTTCACATTAGTCTTTCTGTATGGCTGTTAATTTTACATTATCAATAGAAAATAAATCCCTACCATTAGCTTCAGTTAGAGGAGATGGAGGTGACTGAAACGAAAACATATGCTTAAAGTACTTTGCTTCCTCCTTCAAAATATAATTGGTGAATCATGGGTGACGCCATCATTTGTAACCAGTGTAACACCTATGTAACTGCTATGTTGTTGCTACAGTTATTACTGTATTACATAGTAATAGCGGCAACTTAATTCAAAGTGTTACCGCATTTTCTTTATTTCACTAGTTTTCTATGTTTATCTCTAAAGATGAGTAGACTAGTATTTATTATTTATTCATGTTTTTGAAATAACACTCTAAAGAGAGATAGAGAGAGAAAGAAAGAAAGAGACAAAGAGTATTTTCCCCATTCACTTACCTGTTTTGTCCCAAGAGTGTTCTGAATGTATAATTTCTAACAAAGGCAGACAGTCAAACCAGTTCACTGCATTGATATTACACATACAATTCAAAGCCTGTATATACAGCTGTGGAAAAAATTAAGAGACCTCTGCAAATGTTTCTTAAATCAGCATCTCTACATGTATGACAGCCATTCCATTCCTGTGTCTGTTGAATTCCAACACAGGCACACCTCATTCTACTGAATTAGGTACTGATTAGGTGATCACCTGAACCTAATCTTATTTAACGAGGAAAAGTATAAAAAAACACTGCAGTGGTCATCACTATCCTCTTGCAATAGGACCAGCTGGATGGCAAAAACAGTGCTAATAGTACCTCAAAAGTAATATTAATTTTAAAAAATAACTATTGACCATGCCAAAAGAGTTGAAAAGGAAAGTTTTGAGTCAGGAAAAGAAGGGTTCAATTCTGGCTTTACTGGCAGAGGGATACAGTGAGCGTCAGGTTGCTTCCATCCTTCAAATTTCAAAGACGACGGTTCATAAGAACAAGGTCAAGCAGCAGACATTGGGGACAACAAAGCTACAGACCGGCAGAGGGCAAAAACGACTCTCTACTGACCGGGATGACCGCCAACTCATTCGAATGTCACTCAACAACCGTAGGATGACATCAAGTGACCTACAAAAACAATTGCAAACGGCAGCTGGGGTGAAGTGCACTGCGAGGACAGTTCGAAACAGCCTCCTAGGGCAGGGCTGAAGTCATGCAAAGCTAGAAAAAAGCCCTTCATCAATGAGAAGCAAAGAAGAGCCAGGCTGAGGTTTGCAAAAGACCATAAGGATTTGACCGTAGAGGACTGGAGTAAGGTAATCTTCTCTGATGAGTCCAATTTTCAGCTTTGCCCAACACCTGGTCGTTTAATAGTTAGACGGAGACCTGTAGAAGCCTACAAGCCACAGTGCCTCGCACCCACTGTGAAATTTGGTGGCGGATTGGTGATGATCTGGGGGTGCTTCAGCAAGGCTGGAATCGGGCAGATTTGTCTTTGTGAAGGACGAATGAATCAAGCCACGTACAAGGTTGTCCTGGAAGAAAACTTGCTTCGTTTTGCTCTGACATTGTTCCCCAACTCTGAGGATTGTTTTTTCCAGCAGGACAATGCGCCATGCCACACAGCATCAAGGTGTGGATGGAGGACCACCAGATCAAGACCCTGTCATGGCCATCTCCAGACCTGAACCCCATTGAAAACTTCTGGAATGTGATCAAGAGGAAGATGGATGGTCACAAGCCATCAAACAAAGCTGAGCTGCTTGAATTGTTTGCGCCAGGAGTGGCATAAAGTAACCCAACATCAATGTGAAAAACTGGTGGAGAGCATGCCAAGACGCATGAAAGCTGTGATTGAAAATCAGGGTTATTCCACCAAATATTGATTTCTGAACTCTTCCTAAGTTACAACATTAGTATTGTGTTGTTTAAAAATGAACATGAACTTATTTTATTTGCATTATTCGAGGTCTGACAACACTGCATATTTTTTGTTATTTTGACCAGTTGTCATTTTCTGCAAATAAATGCTCTAAATGACAATATTTTTATTTGGAATTTGGGAGAAATGTTGTCAGTAGTTTATAAAATAAAACAAAAAGGTTATTTTTAACCAAACGCATACCTATAAATAGTAAAACCAGAGAAACTGATAATTTTGCAGTGGTCTCTTACTTTTTTCCACAGCTGTATGTGCAGTCAAGTGTAGATAACAGTTTAAACAAACGTGAATGCAAAGCTTGGTAATGTTGTTAAGACATGGTTATACATTTATTATTTTCTGTCTGTTAGAGGACATATGTACTGAGTGAGTCTCTGTATTATGCAATATAGTGAAAGGTACTGTTATACTGAAATACATTAACTCACATCACATTGACTTAGTGTTCCACCCATTTTGCACTCATGCATATTATGTATGTGTAAATGTTCACCTGCATGTACATTCTATGAATGATTAATAAAGTAAATCTACCTTGGAACTTGGATAGCAAGGGAAGGTTCTATGGAGTCTTCAAATAGTCAGCAGCAGATATTCTCAGAATGCTAGACCTTCATGGGGATATTTCACCATCAGGCTTTATTCTCTGTCTGCTACTGGGTGCTGACTGTCTGCCACCAGCACAAAATACATCCATGTGCGAGGCCTGACAGATGCTCCAATAGATAGCAGAAGGGAATATTTTAAACTCCCTGTGTTTCTGCAAGTATAATTGAAGATGGTGTCATAAGAGTTCATGGGGCATTTGTGGAAAACAAGCAAAACCCTCTGCACATTTCTCTTGCACACAATACAGGGAAGTTTCCCAAACCAACTCATTAGGGACACAGCAATGTTTGGAAGTCTCACAAACTGTATTCTGTGACTTAAGCACTCTAGAAGCACTGCTGTTGCTGATGGGAACGATGTGTCATGTCACCTTCAGACTGCCACCTCATGAATTATAGTAAAGATCTGAAGTCTTAACACAACATTTTTGAGAGTAAGGTTACTGCTAACTCAGAACACTAATCCAAAAACGTTGAGCTTCCTGTGTAGGTGGTTTTCTTAACCACAACTAAATGTTATTCTTTATGCCACGTATTTCCTTTTATCTCCTCTACATGGATAAAGGATGGTGATTTTGCAGGCCGTCTGTTTAAATCAGCTCTTGATGTGCCACATTTTGTGGTAAAATACACAAGCACTGAAAAATGACCGGCCTGTGGTTAGAGGAGGCCAGCGGCTCGCCTGCCATGGAGGCTGCTACCCCAGGTCTGAGCACTACACTTTTGTAGGGGCTATCCGTCTTGACAAAAGATACACTTATTTTCACCGTGGTGCGGATACATAGATAAGTCCAAGAAAGGCTACTGAGAGGTCAGGGAAAATATACAACCATCCCTCTATTCATAAATGTATGGAGAGAGAGAGAGAGAGAGAGAGAGAGAGAGAGAGAGAGAGAGAGAGAGAGAGAGAGAGAGAGAGAGAGAGAGAGAGAGAGAGAGAGAGAGAGAGAGAGAGAGAGAGAGAGAGAGAGAGAGAGAGAGAGAGACTCTCTGAACAATCCTGTTCACTCCTCCCTGTCAGATTTTCAATAAGGTGATGACTGAGCATTTAAATGTTGAAGATGACATTTAAACTTTGAACATGACAGGGTGAGAATATCACTCTGTCTGGACACAGGTCTGCATAACAAGTCTATTTTTTTAAATGATACAGTTCAGAAACATATAATTGCTGTTACATACACCAGCCTACCAGTTCTTGTTGTTAAATTATTGCTTATGATGGATAGCTAGTGGGAATGTTGCTTCTCTGAACAATGTCTCATTTCAGTTAGAGGTTGGTAGCAGGTAGCAGTAAACATGGATGACATGCCTTTGATCTTTCCCCTTGTGTTTACATATCTAATGTCCAACCCCTATGCTGCTTGAGCAGCAATATGTGTACTAAACTATTATCAATGAGTGATCTACTAGCTTGGGTCTGCCATGAGTAACTACAGTAACTATTTGAACAAGGACAAACATTTTTTTGGAGGGGGGGCTGTTTATGCCTCTGCAACTTTCTTACTCATCATTATTCACGAATCATTCATGATATTCTGTAATCATGGTAGAATTTACATTAACATAGAAGTGTTTAGAAACATTATATTCTTATTTACAATAAAAGTGTCTCCAAAATTTCACAATACCTTATTTACCATTCATTTCTATTGGGCACAAAATAATCTTAAACACAACCATATCAAACTTCAAATGCAACCAACAAGTTTGTAGAGTCACAAGCCTGATATAGGCATAGCGTGCTAGGAATATGTGACCAAATATTAACTAATATTAACTTTAATACATACAGTGCCTTCAGAAAAGTATTCATATTCCTTGACTTATTCCACATTTTGTTGTGTTATTGCCTGAATTCAAAATGGATTAAATAAAAAAATTTCCCACCCATCTACACACAATACCCATGAATGACCAAATTAAAACATGTTTTTCGAAATTTTAATCAATTTATTGAAAAATAAATACAGATATATCTAATTTACATAAGTATTCACACCCCTGAGTCAATACTTTGTACAAACACCTTTGGCAGCTCTCTAAGAGCTTTCCACACCGGGATTGTGCAACATTTTCCCATTATTCTTTTAAAATTATTTCAAGCTGTGTCAAATTGGTTGTTGATCATTGCTTGACAGCCATTTTCAGGTCTTGCCATAGATTTCCAAGTAGATTTAAGTCAAAACTGGATATGCCCCAAATATAACACTTTGTGTTCAGGACAAAAAGTGAATGGCTTTGCCCATTTTTTTGCAATATTATTTTAGTGCTTTGTTGCAAACTGTCACGTTCGTTGAGTACAGGATTGGACCAAGGTGCAGAGTGGAATGCATACATGTTCATTCACAAAGTTAACACACGACAAAACAACAAAAGCAACGTAACGTGAAGCTCACAATGGCTACACACAAACAAGCCAAACAAGAGTCAAGATCCCACAACATAGGTAGGCAAAATGGCTACCTAAGTATGATCCCCAATCAGAGACAACGATCGACAGCTGCCTCTGTTTGGGAACCACACCCGGCCAACATAGAAATAGAACAACATAGATATTCCCAATACATAGATATTCACACCCTGACCAAACCAACTAGCGAACTCTATGTCAGGGCGTGACACAAACAGGATGCATGTTTTGTAATATTTGTATTCTGTACAGGCTTCCTTCTTTTCACTGTGTCAATTAGGTTAGTATTGTGGAGTAACTATAATGTTGTTGATCCATCTTCAGTTTTATCCTATCACACCCATTAAACTGTTTTAAAGTCGGCATTGGCCTCATGTTGAAATCCCTGAGCCATTTCCTTCCCCTTTGGCAACTGAGTTAGGAAGGACGCCTGTATCTTTGTAGTGATATATTGATATACCATCCAAATGACTTCATCACGCTCAAAGGGATATTTAATGTCTGCTTTTTTTACCCATCTACCAATAGGTGCCCTTCTTTGCGTGGCATTGGAAAATCTCCCTGGTCTTTGTGGTTGAATATGTATTTGAAATTCACTGCTCAACTGAGGGACCTTACAGATAATTACAATATACAGTTGAGGTCGGAAGTTTACATACACCTTAGCCAAATACATTTAAACTCTGTTTTTCACAATTCCTGACATTTAATCCTAGTAAAATTTCCCTCTCTTAGGTCAGTTAGGATCACCACTTTATTTTAAGAATGTGAAATGTCAGAATAATAGTAGAGAGAATTATTTATTTCAGCTTTTATTTCTTACATCACATTCCCAGTGGATCAGAAGTTTACATACACTCAATTAGTATTTGGTAGCATTGCCTTTAAATTGTTTAACGTGGGTCAAACGTTTCGGGTAGCCTTCCACAAGCTTCCCACAATAAGTTGGGTGAATTTTGGCCCATTCCTCCTGACAGAGCTGATGTAACTGAGTCAGGTTTGTAGGCCTCCATGCTCACACACGCTTTTTCAGTTTTGCCCACAAATGTTCTATAGGATTGAGGTCAGGGCTTTGTGATGGCCACTCCAATACCTTGACTTTGTTGTCCTTAAGCCATTTTGCCACAACTTTGGAAGTATGCTTGGGGTCATTGTCCATTTGGAAGATCTATTTGCGACCAAGCTTTAACTTCCTGACTGACGTCTTTAGATGTTGCTTCAATATATCCACATAATTTTCCTTCCTCATGATGCCATCTATTTGTGAATAGCACCCGTCCCTCCTGCAGCAAAGCACCCCCACAGCATGATGCTGTCACCCCGTGCTTCACGGTTGGGATGGTGTTCTTCGGCTTGCAAGCCATCCCCCTTTTCCTCCAAACATAACGATGGTCATTATGGCCAAACAGTTATATATTTTTTTCTTCAGACCAGAGGACATTTCCCTAAAAAGTACGATCTTTGTCCCCATGTGCAGTTGCAAACCGTAGTCTGGCTTTTTTATGCCGGTTTTGGAGCAGTGGCTTCTTTCTTGCTGAACTGCCTTTCAGGTTATGTCAATATAGGACTCGTTTTACTGTGGATATAGATACTTTCGTACCTCTTTCCTCTAGCGTCTTCACAAGGTCTGCTGTTGTTCTGGGATTGATTTGCACTTTTCGCACCAAAGTACGTTCATCTCTAGGAGACAGAACGCGTCTCCTTCCTGAGCGATATGACGGCTGCGTGGTCCCATGGTGTTTATACTTGCGTACTATTGTTTGTACAGTTGAACGTGGTACCTTCAGGCATTTGGAAATTGCTCCCAAGGATGAACCAGACTTGTGGAAGTCTACACATTTTTTTCTGAGGTCTTGGCTGATTTCTTTTGATTTTCCCATGATATCAAGCAAAGAGGCACTGAGTTTGAAGGTAGGCCTTGAAATACATCCACAGTTACACATCCAATTGACTCAAATTATATAAATTAGCCTATCAGAAGCTTCTAAAGCTATGACATCATTTTCTGGAATTTTCCAAGCTGTTTAAAGGCACAGTCAAGTTAGTATATGTAAACCTCTGATCCACTGGAATTGTGATACAGTGAATTATAAGTGAAACAATCTGTCTGTAAACAATTGTTGGAAAAATTACTTGTGTCATGCACAAAGTAGATGTCCTAACCGACTTGCCGAAACTATAGTTTGTTAACAAGACATTTGTGGAGTGGTTGAAAAACTAGTTTTAGTGACTCCAACCTATGTGTATGTAAACTTCCGACTGTATTACCAGGATGTGTTGAAGGGAAACTTAGTCTGACTGTTTTATCATCAAACAGTGAACCACAAGGTGTCACGATCGTCGGAAGGAGCGGACCAATACGCAGCGCGTGGAGTGAACATGATGACTTTATTTATAAAGCAACCACGAAAAAACAACAAATGACGATAATGAAGTCCTCAGTGACACAACTGAACTTGGAACAATAACCCACAAAACAAAGGTGAAAACTGACAGTTTAAATATGGCTCCCAATCAGAGATAACGAGCCGACAGCTGACACTCGTTACCTCCGATTGGGAGTCATTGACTACAACATACAACCACCTAGAAAAACAACCCACAGACCTGCAAACATAGAAATACACCCGACAGAACTACCAACATAGAAAAACACCCAAATCCCCAACAAAACAACATACACTCTAGCTCACATACAAAAGTCCTAGAGCCAGAGTGTCACAGTACCCCCCCCTAAAGGTGCGCACTCCGGGCGCACCAGCATACGCTCTAGGGGAGGGTCTGGGTGGGCGTCTGTCCACGGTGGTGGCTCTGGCCCCGGTCGTGATCCCCACCCCACCACAGTCACAAACTGCTTAGTAGGCAGTACCGGACTAAGGGACAGCACCTGACTAAGGGGCAGCACCGGACTAAGTGGCAGCACCGGACTAAGGGGCAGCACCGGACTAAGGGGCAGCACCGGACTAAGGGGCAGCACCGGGCTAAGGGCCAGCACCTGACTAAAGGGCAGCACCGGACTGAGGGGCAGATCCTGGCTGGCTGGCTCAGGCGGATCCTGGCTGGACGGCTCTGGCGGATCCTGGCTGGCGGAAGACTCTGGCTGATCCTGTCTGGCAGAAGGCTCTGGCTGATCCTGTCTGGCAGAAGGCTCTGGCTGATCCTGTCTGGCAGAAGGCTCTGGCTGATCCTGTCTGGCAGAAGGCTCTGGCTGATCCTGTCTGGCAGAAGGCTCTGGCTGATCCTGTCTGGCAGAAGGCTCTGGCTGATCCTGTCTGGCGGAAGGCTCTGGCTGATCCTGTCTGGCGGAAGGCTCTGGCTGATCCTGTCTGGCAGAAGGCTCTGGCTGATCCTGTCTGGCGGAAGGCTCTGACGGCGTTGGGCAGACGGGCAGTTCAGACGGCGTTGGGCAGACGGACAGTTCAGGCCCCGTTGGGCAGACGGGCAGTTCAGACGGCGTTGGGCAGACGGGCAGTTCAGACGGCGTTGGGCAGACGGGCAGTTCAGACGGCGTTGGGCAGACGGGCAGTTCAGACGGCGTTGGGCAGACGGGCAGTTCAGACGGCGTTGGGCAGACGGACAGTTCAGGCCCCGTTGGGCAGACGGCAGACTCTGGCCGTCTGAGGCGCATCGTAGGCCTGGTGCGTGGTGCCGGAACAGGAGGTACCGGGCTGAGGACACGCATCTCAGGGCTAGTGCGGAGAGAAGCAACAGGGCTTGCTGGACCCTGGGAACGCACATGACGCCTAGTGCGGGGAGCCGGAACAGGGCATGCTGGACCCTGGGGACTCCCATAACGCCTAGTGCGGGGAGCCGGAACAGGGCATGCTGGACCCTGGGGACTCCCATAACGCCTAGTGCGGGGAGCCGGAACAGGGCATGCTGGACCCTGGGGACTCCCATAACGCCTAGTGCGGGGAGCCGGAACAGGGCATGCTGGACCCTGGGGACTCCCATAACGCCTAGTGCGGAGAGCAGGAACAGGCCGGGCGGGGCTGGCGACGCGCACCGTATCCCTGGTGCGTGGAGTAGGAACAGGCCGGGCTGGGCTGGCGACGCGCACCGTATCCCTGGTGCGAGTGGCCGGAACAGGCCGGGCCGGGTTGGCGAAGCGCACCGTATCCCTGGTGCGAGGAGTAGGAACAGGCCGGGCTGGGCTGGCGACGCGCACCGTATCCCTGGTGCGAGTGGCCGGAACAGGCCGGGCCGGGTTGGCGAGCGCACCGTATCCCTGGTGCGAGGAGTAGGAACAGGCCGGGCTGGGCTGGCGACGCGCCACCGTATCCTTAGTGCGAGGGACCGGAACAGGCCGTACCGTACGGGGAACACACACTACTGGCTGCACCACGGGACTAGGAACGGGCCGGACCGAACTGGTTACACACCCCAGTACCTCACGCCGTGCCTCAACACTTTCCTTCCCTGCTTTACCCAGTTGCCCCCTTGACCTGGTAGCCCACTGAATCCGTCCCTTCTCTGCCTCCGTCAGCCCCCTTAACCTGGCAGCCCTCTGACTCTGCCTAGTGGCAGCCTCCTGCTGCTCCGTCGCCCAAGCCATGTGCCCCCCCCAAAAAACTTCTTGGGGTTGCCTCTCGTCCTTCCGACGATGATGGCCCTGCTGATGCCGTTGCTCCTCTCGCCGTCGCCTCTCCACCGTCTCGTTCCATGGTCGGCGATCCATACCATCTAGGATCTCCTCCCAAGTCCAGGACCCTTTACCTTCCACCAGTTCCTTCCATGTCCAGACCCTTTGTTCCTGGACGCGCTGCTTTGGTTCCTTTATGGTGGGTTATTCTGTCACGATCGTCGGAAGGAGCGGACCAATACGCAGCGCGTGGAGTGAACATGATGACTTTATTTATAAAGCAACCACGAAAAAACAACAAATGACGATAATGAAGTCCTCAGTGACACAACTGAACTTGGAACAATAACCCACAAAACAAAGGTGAAAACTGACAGTTTAAATATGGCTCCCAATCAGAGATAACGAGCCGACAGCTGACACTCGTTACCTCCGATTGGGAGTCATTGACTACAACATACAACCACCTAGAAAAACAACCCACAGACCTGCAAACATAGAAATACACCCGACAGAACTACCAACATAGAAAAACACCCAAATCCCCAACAAAACAACATACACTCTAGCTCACATACAAAAGTCCTAGAGCCAGAGTGTCACACAAGGGTGTGCTTATAGAATGGGAAATTATATTGCAAACCATTCATTTTGTGTATCTAAGATAAATACTGTTTTTATAATTTTTTCCATTTAGAGTTTTATGCATTTACACCCTCACAGTGATAAAATAAAAGTATTATCACTCCATGCACAGAGGATTTTCAACATTTGGAGTAATTGCTTAGACCACAACCAAGTGTTTTGGTCGAATTGCCTCCTCTAAGCGCTTCTGATCCCATTTAAAAATGGGTTTGAAACTGTTAGGGCTTTGACTGTTTCAAGAGTTTGCAACTGCACTGATGAAAAGCCTACACTGTAAAGCCTACACTGTATAGCACTAGAAGTACATAATATATGAATATGTATTTACATTTTTGATGGAAAATCAGTCTAGCATATGCATGCATATGCATATTTTATGTGAAATTAAATGTACAAGGCACTTCATTTAATAATTATTTCTCTTTTGCAAGGTAGAGCTTTCAATTCAAAATACACATACACATCCAACGAATGGGAAAGGGAGAGCAGTCGATAAGTCTGTGTTTCAGCGCAGAGGAAAGGGTGAGTTAAGACGAAGGGATTCCTGATGAGTAGAGCAAAAAGATAGATGGCTCTTCTTACAGCTCTCAATGGCAAACAGAGTTACACACAGAGAGAGAGAGAGAGAGAGAGAGAGAGAGAGAGAGAGAGAGAGAGAGAGAGAGAGAGAGAGAGAGATGAAGAGAGAGATGAAGAGAGAGATGAAGAGAGAGATAAAGAGAGAGAGAGAGAGAGAGAGAGAGAGAGAGAGAGATGAAGAGAGAGAGAGAGAGAGAGATAGAGAGAGAGAGAGATGAAGAGAGAGAGAGATGAAGAGAGAGAGAGAGAGATGGAGAGAGATAGAGAGAGAGAGAGAGAGAGATGAAGGGAGAGAGAGAGAGAAAGAGATGAAGGGGGAGAGAGAAAGAGAAAGAGATGAAAGGAGAGAGAGAAACAGAAAGAGTTTGAATTTTAAAGAAACTTTATTGGGTCCTGGGAACCCACAACACAATAAACACTCAAACAAACAAAAACATGGTTAAACATCAATTAAAAATACAACACCAAATCTTCCTCCACAGTAACTAAACACAGCAGCCTCTGAATACCCCATATGCTCATAAACAGTCCAATGTTATTAACCATTTTGTAATAAGCAAACTCAACCCTCAGTCTCGCTGCCAAAATTCCCTCCAGCATTCCCACCACATCCACAGACCCCTGTCCCCGAATACTGTTCTTTCGCTTCTTCCAAATCGCTAATTTAGCTGCCCCTGACACAAAGTTAAGCAAAATAACTACACCCCTTCGACTGAACCTGTACTTTGGCCCATATATAAAGAGTTGGGAAGAGAAAACCTCTCCCAGAGCTGAGAACCAACTAGTTATCAGGTCAATCATTCCGACCAACCTGGGACACTGTAAGAACAGATGTGCCAGAGTTTCAGACTCAGCACAGAATGGACATCCCTCCCTAACAGCAGGATCCAGGTGTACCAGATGCATATTGGTGGCTATAGCTCCATGTATTATCTTCCATTGGAGGTCAGCTGTCCTCTTATCAATAGGCAGTTTATATAAAGACCGCCAACAGCCTTTTGGGGAGGCACTTGGACCAAACACACCCCCCCCACCTTGTCGATTTTACCCCTTACAGGGAAGAAGCACGGGACTCTTTCCCACCGCCTTGAACTCCCCCAGCTCCGGGGTATCAAAGGAAATCAGCATCCCCACGTCCCCCTCTAATGCCCCAGCCGTAGCACTAACATTCAGAGCAGGGAACACATAATTCAGACCCTCCGTCCACCAATCAGAATTGGAAGTATCAGTCACATACTGCTGATGAAGTACTGGCAAGGAATCGCAGACCTCAGCTTTGACCTTCCTCAGTAGGTGAGATGATCGGATCCCTGCTCTTTCTCAAAGCTCTTCCAACAATCTGCTCATGCTCCGCATCAGATGACCAAGCTTGGTACACCCCACACCTAACAGGCATGAACATAGGCTGGCTGAACCCATAGCAAGGGACTGGATGACAGTGTTATAGAAATAGGCTCTTCAAAAGCCACATCCCTGGTGGCGTGCCGGCCTTACGGGACATGACAAAAACTATCCAAGCCTGCATAGCAGACACATAGAATGGAGTCAGGCCAGACAAATCACCCCCCTCTAGCTTTAAGAGGAAAAGGTGCTTGTCTAAGCCCAAACAACCCGCTCTCCTCATCAATGTGTAGGCTGTATCGACCCAGCTAGAAACATCACTGTACAACAGTCTCTGGGCTACTTGAAGCTGGAAAGCCATAATCCTAGAAGAAATGTTCATCAGGTCTTGCCCACCCTCATGCAGTGGCAGGTACAGGGCTGCAGCTTTAACCTCTTAAGGATCGGACCCTTTTTTTCAATTTTCGGAACTGAAGAAAGGATATGCATATTCTTGATACCATTTGAACACTTTGAAGTTTGTGGAAATGTGAAATTAATGTAGGAGAATATAACACATTAGATCAGGTAAAAGATAAAACAAACAAAAAAACATGGGTTTACTATTTTTATTTTTATTTTTCATCTTTGAAATGCAAGAGAAAGGCCACACTATAGTATTGCAGTTTAGGCGCAATGTGTGTGCAAAGTTTCAGATTGATTCAGTGAAGCATTGCAATACTGGACTATTTTGCATCAAGTCTACCCAAATGGGCCGAATTGGTCAATTGATACATTTTCAAGTACATAACTATAGAGAACATACATTTTGTATTACCATATCATTTTTGTAAGTTTACACACTCCCAGGAATGTCATACATGATGGATCATTAGTTTATACACTAACTTTCACACATCTAGATGGCCGGGCGGGGTGATTGTGGAGCCAGAGACAGCAGGGGTTCAAACTGTAGAACCAAGTTCCTACATTTTAATATAAAAATTGATTTTATCAAACACAACTATGCTACATGTTATCTCTGGGAACGTTAGAAGGACAAATCAGAGGAAGATTACTGAATATAAGTACATTATTTACCTTCAGAGGTGAATGTATCAAACCAATTGCCGTGATAAGTGTTTTGTTGTTGTGCACTCTCCTCAAACAATAGAATGCTATTTTTTCACTGTAATAGCTACTGTAAATTGGACAGTGCAGTTAGATTAACAAGAATTTAAGCTTTCTGCCCATATAAGACATGTCTATGTCCTGGAGAGTTTGCTGTTACTGAAAACAATCATGCTAATCACTTTAGCGCACGTTAGCTCAACTGTCCCATATAGTTTTTTCCTTGGGGAAATCCTCTGCATTATCATTAACATCAGACTCGTACATTTCCTCAGTAAAAAACAATGTACTGAGCAAATGTCAAATTGGCTTTTTACCAAATTACTATACGACAGACCACGTATTCCCCCCTGCACACCGTAATTGACAAATAAACAAACCAAAACAAAGGCAAAGTCTTGTCATGCATTGTTGATTTAAAAAACTGGCAAAACCACACACATTTCTTTCCACAGGGCCGGGGGGTGCGACAGGGATGCAGCTTAAGCCCCACCCTCTTCAACATATATATCAACTAAATGGCGAGGGCACTAGAACAGTCTGCAGCACCCGCCTCACCGTACTAGAATCTGAAGTCAAATGTCTACTGTTTGCTGATGATCTGGTGCATCTGTCCCCAACCAATGAGGGCCTAAAGCAGCACCTAGATCTTCCACACAGATTATGTCAGACCTGGGCCCTGACAGTAAATCTCAGTAAGACAAAAATAATAGTGTTCCAAAAAAGTCCAGTTGCCAGGACCACAAATACAAATTCCATCTAGACACCATTGCCCTAGAGCACACAAAAAATTATACATACCTCGGCCTAAACATCAGCACCACAGGTAACTTCCACAAAGCTGTGAATGATCTGAGAGACAAGACAAGAAGGGCCTTCTATGCCATCAAAAGGAACATAAAATTTGACATACCAATTAGGAACTGGCTAAAAATACTTGAATCAGTTATAGAACCCATTGCCCTTTATGGTTGTGAGGTCTGGGGTCTGCTCACCAACCAAGAATTCACAAAATGGGACAAACACCAAATTGAGACTCTGCATGCAGAATTCTGCAAAAAAAATATCCACAGTGTACAATGTAAAACACCAAATAATGCATGCAGAGCAGAATTAGGCCGATACCTGCTAATTATCAAAATCCAGAAAAGAGCCATTAAATTCTAAAAGGAAGCAATTCCCAAACCTTCCATAACAAAGCCATCACCTACAGAGAAATGAATCTGGAGAAGAGCCCCCTAAGCAAGCTGGTCCTGGGGCTCTGTTCACAAACACAAACAGACTCCACAGATCCCCATGACAGCAACACAATTAGACCCAACCAAATCATGAGAAAACAAAAAGAGAATTACTTGACACATTGGAAAGAATTTACAAAAAAAACGGAGCAAACTAGAATGCTATTTGGCCCTAAACAGAGTGTACACAGTGGCATAATACCTGACCACTGTGACTGATCCAAAATTAAGGACAGACTCAGTGAGCATAGCCTTGCTATAGAGAAAGCCTGCCGAAGGCAGACCTGGCTCTCAAGAGAAGACAGGCAATATGCACACTGCCCACAAAATGAGGTGGAAACTGAGCTGCACTTCTTAACTTCCTGCCAAATGTATGACCATATTAGAGACACATATTTCCCTCAGATTACACAGACCCACAAAGAATTCAAAAACAAATCCAATTTTTATAAACTCCCATATCTATTGGGTGAAATACCACAGTGTGCAATCACAGCAGCGCTCTCCATGTACAGTGCTCTCCATGCTGGCTTCACCTTGTCACCAATGCCCAATTTTACCCTCCAAGGAGTGTCTTTTCTATTCTTCAATTTATCTTTGTTCAAAACCTTGACACACCCCCTATATAAATCTTTCCCATTCACCTCATCTAAACCTACCTCTTCCAACCATCTCAAATCCAGTAATAACTCCTTTCTTTCTGACTCTGGGATATTGGATGTAATCCTCAGTCTTGGAAATGGGACGTTTTCATCTTCTCGTGACTATTATGCATAATCCACTCTTCTGCTGACAAAGCCTTCCTGCAGCTTCTAAGCAGTTGCTCGACAATCCTTTCCGACCCCAAATGTTCAGCCACCCTTTCTCCATCCATTAAGGTGGGCCCAGCCATGGAACATTAACTGTCTTAGGGTGATGACTTTGCCCTTCACCAGAATCTTGGAGAAATGTGGAACATCTTCAGTTGTGCAATCCAGTCTTGCCCCATGCACCAGAGGTTCTTCTAGCAGCCAATACACTGACTCCGCTGGAGTGCATCTGGATACCTTCATTATGCTCCAAACCCTAAGAAGGCCTCTATAAAAGGAAGGTACTCTCTCCCTAGAAATCTGGCTACTGTCAACCAAATATAAAGCACTCTTTAAACCTAATCCCCCAACCTTCTAATCCTCTCCAAACCATATTTTCCGGTCCATAAAGTAACCGGAAAGCAGTAGCCCTACTAGCAAGATGTACTAGACCTTGTCTCCCCTTCTCTTTAGGCAAATACAAAACACTTTGTGGAACCCAATGATATTTATCCCAAAATAAATCTACAATAATCGCCTGTATCTTAGCCAGAAGGTCAGATGGTGGCTCTAAACACGACAACCGATGCCACAGTGCAGAGGCAATCACATTGTGAACTATAATATAATATACGACATACGAGATAACAACCAATGCCATCTCCTCAACCTCCCTTCCACCATTTTAAACACCCCATTCCAATCCCCTAAGTACACGCCAAGATACTTAAAACGTCCCTTACACCATTCCAGCCCCCCTGGCAAAGCCATGATCCCTCCAGACCATTTTCCAATCTGTAAAGCACAACTTTTTCCCCAATTTACCTTTGCAGAGGATATTCCTTTAAACCTATCAACTCAAACTATCCACCTCTGCTTGAGTTTTCAGCGTATGCTGAGAGACGAATAGGAGGAATATCCTCTGAAAGGTGCATCCCTTCAATTCGACTTCTAATGCTATTTAGTAGTGGCTCTATAGCGATGGCATATCACATTCCTGACAAAGAACACCCCAGGCTGATACCTCTACACACTTTAAAAGGTGCACTCAAGCCACCGTTTGCTATTCGAGAGACTGTACAATACTCTCTTGGGTTTAGCCCAGCTGAGCTAATCTTTGGCCACACAGTGAGAGAGCCTCTAAAGGTACTGAAAGAACAAATTATGGCTGATGATTAAGTTGGGTCCTCTACTAATGTACTAGACTGTGTTAGTCAAGTCCGGGAGCGGTTGCATGACCCATGTGCTGTAGCCAGAGAAAATCTGTCTTCCACACAAAAGAAAATGAAACGTCACTTTGATGTAAAAACTGTGTCTCGTTCTTTTCAACCAGGTGACCAAGTATTGGTGTTGTTGCGGTACCCGGCTCGTGTCTCTCTTCCAGTTTCTCTGGCCCATATGTGGTGGAGCGAAAACTCAGTGATACTGATTATGTTATCAAAACGCCAGACCGTAGATGCCTATGTATGTCACATTAACATGATAAAAGCCTATCATGTTAGAGTTGGTATCAAATCCCCCATTACCAGTGAAAATCCTGTTGTATCCTCTGCTGCTTCTGTGAGCATGGTTACCCACCCAGGAGTCAGCGTAAATGATAAGGACGGTTTGGTGATGCGAAATACTCCTGAGCAGTGTGCTCGTTTATGTAATTCAGAGATGGTAGGGTCTCTCCAATCCCATTTGTTGCATTTAAATGATCAGCAGAGGGCTGATATTGAATTACTAATCACTGATTTTCCGAGTCTCTTTAAGGATGTTCCCAGTCGTACAAATGTGTTGAAACATGATATAAATGTAGGTGATACTGCTCCAATCAAACAGCACCCTTATTGTGTGAATTCAACCAAGAGGGGAGTGATGAAGAAATAGGTAACTTATTTAGTGGAAAATGAGATGGCAATCCCCAGTGGCAGTCCTTGGAGTTCCCCCTGTCTGCTAATTCCAAAGCCTGACGGGACTCAAAGGTTTTGCACTGACCATAGACAAGTGAATAATGTTACTATACCTGACTCATTCCCTTTACCTCGCATGGACGACTGTATAGACACCATTGGATCGGCTGCGTATGTTACTAAGCTTGACTTGTTAAAAGGTTATTGACAGGTGCCTTTAAACCCTCGTGCCTATGAGGTGTCTGCTTTTGTAACCCCTGACAATTTCTGCCAGTACACAGTAATGGCATTTGGAAAGAGGAACGCCCCGGCCACGTTTCAACGTTTGGTAAATATTGTATTGGCTGATGTTCCTGATTGTACCGCATAGCTTGATGACCTGGTTGTTCATTCGACTACCTGGCTTGATCACATGAGCACATTTAGGGCTGTGTTTACACACTTGGTCAGCGCTTCTTTGACCCTTAACTTAGCCAAATGTGAGTTTGGAAAGGCTACTGTTACATATTTGGGTAAAGAGGTGGGGCGGGGTCAGGTTCGTACAGTAACAGCTAAGGTGGACGCTGTCACCCGGTTTCCTGCCCCTGCCACTCGACGGGAATTACGCAGATTCTTAGGCATAACGAGTTATTATCATACATTGTGTAGGAATTTCTCAACTGTTATAGCCCCAATGACTAGGTTACTCAGTCCTTCAGTGTCCTTTGAGTGGACCGCTGAGTGTCTTTGACTCTGTAAAAGCACTATTTTGTATTTCTCCTGTTCTTTCTGCCCCTGATTTCAAGAAACCATTTAAGTTGGAGGTGGATGCCAGTTCAGTGGGTGCAGGTGCTGTACTATTACAGGAATACAATGGTCTAGATCACCCAGTTTGTTACTTCTCTCGCAAATTCAACAGCTGTCAGTCACGTTATTCCACTATCGAACAGGAGACTCTGGCGCTGTTGTTTGCCTTACAATTTTTAGAGGTTTATGTTGGCTCCAGTGTGTTGCCTGTTGTGGTGTACACAGACCACAACCCTTTAATTGAGCCGCATGTACAACCACAACCAACGTCTTATGCGTTGGGCGCTGGTTATACAGGGTTATAATTTAGAAATTCATCATATAAAGGGTGCAGAATACGTGGTTGCGGATGCTCTGTCACATGCCTAGTTCAGAGAGGAAAAAAGGAACATAATAGAACGGGAGGTTGACAACTATGGGGGGATGTGTTGGAAGTAAGTACTTGGTATTATAAAAAAATATATATATATATGTAATGTTCTTATCATAAACCCAGGGGTTTACTCTTTTTTTTTGGGGGCGTGTTACGTGTGACATGTTTTTCTTTCTCCCAATCTTCCTTTGTAGTGTGTGTGTGTGTGTGTGGTTCAGAGTGGTTGTTCTGTTTGTGTTTTCTGGTTATTACAGGTATGCTGAGTTGCGGCTGACGATGGTGGGCGTGGCTTCGGTCCGGAGTCCTGGCAGCTGTGGTTGAGTGACTGATTGACTAGAGTATATAAACTGTTTGCCGTGTGAGCTCAAGAGAGAGAGGGGGCCATTTTTGTTTGGCTGTTTGTCTGAGGATTTGGTTATTGGTTGTTTTTTATTTATCTTTGTTTGTGTTCCAGCCTGCCCTCCTGCTGTATTCCACCCTACCTAGGTCCTGGAGAAGGGAAAGGTAGTTCTGCCCATGGGTGTACATTCACACGTAGATATTCCACTGTTTTACACAGTAGGTTAGCCGGGTGGGTGTCACCCCTTTATTTGTGGTAACAGGTAGGAAAGCGGGTTAAGGCATAGAGTGTGTTAGGAAGGATTAGGTGTGTAGAAGAGGAGGGACCTTTTGTTTATTTTCATTACTTGGACCCCGTTCCCGAACATTCCCTTCTCTTACCATCCCTGGTTTGTTTGATTGGTCTTTGTTTTATTACTGTTTCTTTATGGGTGTTGTATATTATTTTGTTTAGTACCTTACTAAACGTCCCCAGAGGGCTAACATTGAGTTCTGGTTGTTGTGTCTGGTTATTTTTAGTTAGTTACACCCCACATTTCTTCCCCATCCATCTAGTTTACATTGTGTGTGCAGGCACAGGCATTTAAGTCTCCTCCTCAGACGAGTTACACCCGAGGGGAGAACGTAACACCCCTATCTGACTGCCGGGAACACAGTAGAATTGGTCCTTATGTATGATTTGCCCCGTCACCTCCCTCAGCCTGTTGGACAAAGCCTTTGAGAGGATCTTATAATCAGTGCACAATAAAGCCACCGGCCTCCAGATCTTCACCTCCTTAGGGTCACCCTTTTTGGCACCAGGGTGAGGACAGCCCTTCTGCAGCTTATTGGTAGTAACCCTCCGGTCAGACTATCGTTAACTACTGCATTTTACATTTACATTTTAGTCATTTACCAGACGCTCTTATCCAGAGCGACTTACAGTTAGTGAGTGCATACATTATTTATATTTTTATTTTTCATACTGGCCCCCGTGGGAATCGAACCCACAACCCTGGCGTTGCAAATGCCATGCTCTACCAACTGAGCTACATTCCTGCCGGCCATTCCCTCCCTACCCTGGACGACGCTGGGCCAATTGTGCGCCGCCCCATGGGTCTCCCAGTCGTGGCCGGCTAGTACTGCTAGCCAATACTCTCCCAACATAGCCCAGAATTACTTTAAAAAGTCAACGGGAAGCCTATCAATCCCTGGTGCTCTTCCATTTTCCATGTATTTTAATGCAGTGTATAGCTCCTGCAAAGACAATGGTTTCTCTAGCTCAACCTGAGCTTCTGCAGCCACCTGTGGGAGCCCATCAAGAAACTGCTGTGTCACTGTTTTATCCTCATCCTTTGTACTCACACTTGTAGTGCTCAGCATAGAACTCTACTGCCCTTTTCCTAATTTCACTAGGGCTGGTGAGTTCTTGTCCAATGGCTGATTTGAGGCAATTAACAATTATTCTTTGCCCATTCTTTTCTCTAAGCCAAAGAAAAATTTGGATGAGGCATCCATTTCAGAGATTCCCTGAAACTTACTTCTCACCAATGTCACCTGTGATATAATACCCAGCACGTCTGCCAATGCAGATTTTTTTCCCTTGAGGGCCTGAGTATGGCCTCGATCTCCTGTGGTTTCAACTAACTTCAGGAGTTGTACTATTTCAGACTCTGGGGCTTCCATTGATCTGGTATGTCTCTAGTAACATTCATTGTGTATTGATTACATAATTGTTGAATCTGTATTTTCCCTATATCCCACCAAAACTTGCCTTTTGAGACTTTCACTTCTCCCAGAAAAAACTAAAACATTCCCTGAAGTGAACATAACTCAAAGTTATATTAAAATGCCAGTATGAGCTTTTGGGTTTTACAGCGTTGATGAACACCACCTCTGTTATTAAACAATGATCAGAAAATCCCACTGGGGTTATCACACTTGATTTATAGACCTGAGATTGATGCTCAAAACAGTAAAACCTATCTAACCTGGCCATAGAGATGATGTTCTCTCTCACTTGGGCCCATGTATACTGTCTCGTGCCTCCATGTTTTTTATTTTACATTATCATTTAAAGTGAAAAATTATACGTTTTGAATCCGGCGTCGTTTTGCGTATCAGTTCATAAACACTATGCCATGGAATCGGTACGTCAAAAATCTCTTCCCAACTATTTTTCAATCTATATAGGACGGCTGTCAATCCTTTGGTCCTTAAATTAAACTGCTATACTTTTTTATTCATCACAATTTTCTTTAACCAATTATGTTCTTTAATGCAGGGCCTACAGACAAGTTCCTTACTTTTTCCCCCTTCCGCTTTCCTCTTCCATTTTTGCGGTACTGCTTCAATTATTTGGTTGTAATTTTGGGTAGAGCAGACATTTCCATATGTTTTTGTTAGCTGCATGTGCGACATAACTCCACCAGTCCTACCTATGATATCATTTACAAAGATGATACCTTTTTTAAACATTTTTTCAAAAAATACTGGCTTTTTATCAATTAGTATATTTGAGTTTAACCACAATATTTGTTGCATTATTTGGTCAGTCGTTTCTGGAGGATTAAATTGAAATTGCAACCAACTTTCTTTGGCTTGTTTTAGAAATAGTGATATTTGGGAGATGATTTCCTTTTCAAATAACTGAAAGTGAGAGGTTGTAATCTGAATAAAGGGAAAGAGGCCATTCTTGAACATTGGGTGAGACAATCTTACTAATTTGCTAGAGAACCAGTTCGGATTTAAGTATAACTTTTGTATGACTGAAGCATTTTGCGATAGGTCTAATGCTTTAATATTTAATCATTTCTGTCCTCCGAATTCATTTTCATTATATAAATAGGCCAGTTTAATTTTGTCTTGCTTGCCGTTTCAAATAAAATTGAATATTAATTTAAAAACTGTTCGCTAGGCATAGGCAAGACCATAAGAAAATATGTAAACTGGGATAATTTTAAAGCGTTAATCAGGGGGATATTTCCACAAATAGACAGGTATTTACCTTTCCATGGTAGCAACATCTTATCTATTTTTGCTAACTTTCTATTAAAATGTATTGGAGTGAGATCATTTATTTCATTTGGGATATGTATTCTGAGTATATCCACATCACAATCAGACCATTCTATTGGTAAACTACATGGTAATGTAAAAATTGTATTTTTCAGTGATCCAATACGTAATATAGTACATTTATCATAATTTTGTTGTAATCCAGAGAGGTTAGAAAATGTATATACATCCTCTATGAGGCTGTGGAGGTATTCAAGTTGAGGATTTAAAAGAAAACATGAATCATCAGCGTACAATGACACCTTTGTTTTTAAGCCCTGGATTTCTAATCCCTTGATATTATTGTTGGATCTGATTTTAATAGCTAACATTTCGATGGCCATAACAAATAGAAATGCCGATAGTGGACAACCTTGTTTTACTCCTCTTGACAGTTTAAAACTTTCTGAGAAATAGCCATTATTTACTATTTTACACCTAGGGTTACTATACATGATTTTAACACATTTTATAAGAGATTCTCCAAAATGGAAATGCTCCAGGCATTTATATATAAACTCCAGTCGTACTTTATCAAATGCCTTTTTCAAAGTCTGCTATGAATAGCAGGCCTGGTTTCCCGATTTTTCATAGTGTTCTATTGTTTCCAGTACTTGCCTTATATTATCTCCAATGTATCGTCCATGTAAAAAACCTGTCTGATTAGAATGAATGTCCAACAATACCCGTTTAATTTTATGCGCTATACATTTTGCTAGAATTTTTGCATCACAACACTGAAGTGTAAGGGGCCTCCAATTTTTTTTAATGACTTGATATTTATATTTCCCACTTGTATCCTGTTTCAGTAATAATGAAATCAGACCTTCTTCCTGAGTGTCTGATAATCTACCATTTACATAGGAGTGGTGAAACCATGCTAATAACGGTCCTCTGAGTATATCAAAAAAGATTTGGTATACCTCGACTGGTAAGCCATCCAACCCTGGAGTTTTCCTGGACTTACAGTCTTTAATTACATCCAGAGGTTCCTCCTCTGTAATTTCACCTTCACATTAGTCTTTCTGTATGGCTGTTAATTTTACATTATCAATAGAAAATAAATCCCTACCATTAGCTTCAGTTAGAGGAGATGGAGGTGACTGAAACGAAAACATATGCTTAAAGTACTTTGCTTCCTCCTTCAAAATATAATTGGTGAATCATGGGTGACGCCATCATTTGTAACCAGTGTAACACCTATGTAACTGCTATGTTGTTGCTACAGTTATTACTGTATTACATAGTAATAGCGGCAACTTAATTCAAAGTGTTACCGCATTTTCTTTATTTCACTAGTTTTCTATGTTTATCTCTAAAGATGAGTAGACTAGTATTTATTATTTATTCATGTTTTTGAAATAACACTCTAAAGAGAGATAGAGAGAGAAAGAAAGAAAGAGACAAAGAGTATTTTCCCCATTCACTTACCTGTTTTGTCCCAAGAGTGTTCTGAATGTATAATTTCTAACAAAGGCAGACAGTCAAACCAGTTCACTGCATTGATATTACACATACAATTCAAAGCCTGTATATACAGCTGTGGAAAAAATTAAGAGACCTCTGCAAATGTTTCTTAAATCAGCATCTCTACATGTATGACAGCCATTCCATTCCTGTGTCTGTTGAATTCCAACACAGGCACACCTCATTCTACTGAATTAGGTACTGATTAGGTGATCACCTGAACCTAATCTTATTTAACGAGGAAAAGTATAAAAAAACACTGCAGTGGTCATCACTATCCTCTTGCAATAGGACCAGCTGGATGGCAAAAACAGTGCTAATAGTACCTCAAAAGTAATATTAATTTTAAAAAATAACTATTGACCATGCCAAAAGAGTTGAAAAGGAAAGTTTTGAGTCAGGAAAAGAAGGGTTCAATTCTGGCTTTACTGGCAGAGGGATACAGTGAGCGTCAGGTTGCTTCCATCCTTCAAATTTCAAAGACGACGGTTCATAAGAACAAGGTCAAGCAGCAGACATTGGGGACAACAAAGCTACAGACCGGCAGAGGGCAAAAACGACTCTCTACTGACCGGGATGACCGCCAACTCATTCGAATGTCACTCAACAACCGTAGGATGACATCAAGTGACCTACAAAAACAATTGCAAACGGCAGCTGGGGTGAAGTGCACTGCGAGGACAGTTCGAAACAGCCTCCTAGGGCAGGGCTGAAGTCATGCAAAGCTAGAAAAAAGCCCTTCATCAATGAGAAGCAAAGAAGAGCCAGGCTGAGGTTTGCAAAAGACCATAAGGATTTGACCGTAGAGGACTGGAGTAAGGTAATCTTCTCTGATGAGTCCAATTTTCAGCTTTGCCCAACACCTGGTCGTTTAATAGTTAGACGGAGACCTGTAGAAGCCTACAAGCCACAGTGCCTCGCACCCACTGTGAAATTTGGTGGCGGATTGGTGATGATCTGGGGGTGCTTCAGCAAGGCTGGAATCGGGCAGATTTGTCTTTGTGAAGGACGAATGAATCAAGCCACGTACAAGGTTGTCCTGGAAGAAAACTTGCTTCGTTTTGCTCTGACATTGTTCCCCAACTCTGAGGATTGTTTTTTCCAGCAGGACAATGCGCCATGCCACACAGCATCAAGGTGTGGATGGAGGACCACCAGATCAAGACCCTGTCATGGCCATCTCCAGACCTGAACCCCATTGAAAACTTCTGGAATGTGATCAAGAGGAAGATGGATGGTCACAAGCCATCAAACAAAGCTGAGCTGCTTGAATTGTTTGCGCCAGGAGTGGCATAAAGTAACCCAACATCAATGTGAAAAACTGGTGGAGAGCATGCCAAGACGCATGAAAGCTGTGATTGAAAATCAGGGTTATTCCACCAAATATTGATTTCTGAACTCTTCCTAAGTTACAACATTAGTATTGTGTTGTTTAAAAATGAACATGAACTTATTTTATTTGCATTATTCGAGGTCTGACAACACTGCATATTTTTTTGTTATTTTGACCAGTTGTCATTTTCTGCAAATAAATGCTCTAAATGACAATATTTTTATTTGGAATTTGGGAGAAATGTTGTCAGTAGTTTATAAAATAAAACAAAAAGGTTATTTTTAACCAAACGCATACCTATAAATAGTAAAACCAGAGAAACTGATAATTTTGCAGTGGTCTCTTACTTTTTTCCACAGCTGTATGTGCAGTCAAGTGTAGATAACAGTTTAAACAAACGTGAATGCAAAGCTTGGTAATGTTGTTAAGACATGGTTATACATTTATTATTTTCTGTCTGTTAGAGGACATATGTACTGAGTGAGTCTCTGTATTATGCAATATAGTGAAAGGTACTGTTATACTGAAATACATTAACTCACATCACATTGACTTAGTGTTCCACCCATTTTGCACTCATGCATATTATGTATGTGTAAATGTTCACCTGCATGTACATTCTATGAATGATTAATAAAGTAAATCTACCTTGGAACTTGGATAGCAAGGGAAGGTTCTATGGAGTCTTCAAATAGTCAGCAGCAGATATTCTCAGAATGCTAGACCTTCATGGGGATATTTCACCATCAGGCTTTATTCTCTGTCTGCTACTGGGTGCTGACTGTCTGCCACCAGCACAAAATACATCCATGTGCGAGGCCTGACAGATGCTCCAATAGATAGCAGAAGGGAATATTTTAAACTCCCTGTGTTTCTGCAAGTATAATTGAAGATGGTGTCATAAGAGTTCATGGGGCATTTGTGGAAAACAAGCAAAACCCTCTGCACATTTCTCTTGCACACAATACAGGGAAGTTTCCCAAACCAACTCATTAGGGACACAGCAATGTTTGGAAGTCTCACAAACTGTATTCTGTGACTTAAGCACTCTAGAAGCACTGCTGTTGCTGATGGGAACGATGTGTCATGTCACCTTCAGACTGCCACCTCATGAATTATAGTAAAGATCTGAAGTCTTAACACAACATTTTTGAGAGTAAGGTTACTGCTAACTCAGAACACTAATCCAAAAACGTTGAGCTTCCTGTGTAGGTGGTTTTCTTAACCACAACTAAATGTTATTCTTTATGCCACGTATTTCCTTTTATCTCCTCTACATGGATAAAGGATGGTGATTTTGCAGGCCGTCTGTTTAAATCAGCTCTTGATGTGCCACATTTTGTGGTAAAATACACAAGCACTGAAAAATGACCGGCCTGTGGTTAGAGGAGGCCAGCGGCTCGCCTGCCATGGAGGCTGCTACCCCAGGTCTGAGCACTACACTTTTGTAGGGGCTATCCGTCTTGACAAAAGATACACTTATTTTCACCGTGGTGCGGATACATAGATAAGTCCAAGAAAGGCTACTGAGAGGTCAGGGAAAATATACAACCATCCCTCTATTCATAAATGTATGAGAGAGAGAGAGAGAGAGAGAGAGAGAGAGAGAGAGAGAGAGAGAGAGAGAGAGAGAGAGAGAGAGAGAGAGAGAGAGAGAGAGAGAGAGAGAGAGAGAGAGAGAGAGAGAGAGAGAGAGAGAGAGAGAGAGAGAGAGAGAGAGAGACTCTCTGAACAATCCTGTTCACTCCTCCCTGTCAGATTTTCAATAAGGTGATGACTGAGCATTTAAATGTTGAAGATGACATTTAAACTTTGAACATGACAGGGTGAGAATATCACTCTGTCTGGACACAGGTCTGCATAACAAGTCTATTTTTTTAAATGATACAGTTCAGAAACATATAATTGCTGTTACATACACCAGCCTACCAGTTCTTGTTGTTAAATTATTGCTTATGATGGATAGCTAGTGGGAATGTTGCTTCTCTGAACAATGTCTCATTTCAGTTAGAGGTTGGTAGCAGGTAGCAGTAAACATGGATGACATGCCTTTGATCTTTCCCCTTGTGTTTACATATCTAATGTCCAACCCCTATGCTGCTTGAGCAGCAATATGTGTACTAAACTATTATCAATGAGTGATCTACTAGCTTGGGTCTGCCATGAGTAACTACAGTAACTATTTGAACAAGGACAAACATTTTTTGGAGGGGGGGGGGGCTGTTTATGCCTCTGCAACTTTCTTACTCATCATTATTCACGAATCATTCATGATATTCTGTAATCATGGTAGAATTTACATTAACATAGAAGTGTTTAGAAACATTATATTCTTATTTACAATAAAAGTGTCTCCAAAATTTCACAATACCTTATTTACCATTCATTTCTATTGGGCACAAAATAATCTTAAACACAACCATATCAAACTTCAAATGCAACCAACAAGTTTGTAGAGTCACAAGCCTGATATAGGCATAGCGTGCTAGGAATATGTGACCAAATATTAACTAATATTAACTTTAATACATACAGTGCCTTCAGAAAAGTATTCATATTCCTTGACTTATTCCACATTTTGTTGTGTTATTGCCTGAATTCAAAATGGATTAAATAAAAAAATTTCCCACCCATCTACACACAATACCCATGAATGACCAAATTAAAACATGTTTTTCGAAATTTTAATCAATTTATTGAAAAATAAATACAGATATATCTAATTTACATAAGTATTCACACCCCTGAGTCAATACTTTGTACAAACACCTTTGGCAGCTCTCTAAGAGCTTTCCACACCGGGATTGTGCAACATTTTCCCATTATTCTTTTAAAATTATTTCAAGCTGTGTCAAATTGGTTGTTGATCATTGCTTGACAGCCATTTTCAGGTCTTGCCATAGATTTCCAAGTAGATTTAAGTCAAAACTGGATATGCCCCAAATATAACACTTTGTGTTCAGGACAAAAAGTGAATGGCTTTGCCCATTTTTTTGCAATATTATTTTAGTGCTTTGTTGCAAACTGTCACGTTCGTTGAGTACAGGATTGGACCAAGGTGCAGAGTGGAATGCATACATGTTCATTCACAAAGTTAACACACGACAAAACAACAAAAGCAACGTAACGTGAAGCTCACAATGGCTACACACAAACAAGCCAAACAAGAGTCAAGATCCCACAACATAGGTAGGCAAAATGGCTACCTAAGTATGATCCCCAATCAGAGACAACGATCGACAGCTGCCTCTGTTTGGGAACCACACCCGGCCAACATAGAAATAGAACAACATAGATATTCCCAATACATAGATATTCACACCCTGACCAAACCAACTAGCGAACTCTATGTCAGGGCGTGACACAAACAGGATGCATGTTTTGTAATATTTGTATTCTGTACAGGCTTCCTTCTTTTCACTGTGTCAATTAGGTTAGTATTGTGGAGTAACTATAATGTTGTTGATCCATCTTCAGTTTTATCCTATCACACCCATTAAACTGTTTTAAAGTCGGCATTGGCCTCATGTTGAAATCCCTGAGCCATTTCCTTCCCCTTTGGCAACTGAGTTAGGAAGGACGCCTGTATCTTTGTAGTGATATATTGATATACCATCCAAATGACTTCATCACGCTCAAAGGGATATTTAATGTCTGCTTTTTTTACCCATCTACCAATAGGTGCCCTTCTTTGCGTGGCATTGGAAAATCTCCCTGGTCTTTGTGGTTGAATATGTATTTGAAATTCACTGCTCAACTGAGGGACCTTACAGATAATTACAATATACAGTTGAGGTCGGAAGTTTACATACACCTTAGCCAAATACATTTAAACTCTGTTTTTCACAATTCCTGACATTTAATCCTAGTAAAATTTCCCTCTCTTAGGTCAGTTAGGATCACCACTTTATTTTAAGAATGTGAAATGTCAGAATAATAGTAGAGAGAATTATTTATTTCAGCTTTTATTTCTTACATCACATTCCCAGTGGATCAGAAGTTTACATACACTCAATTAGTATTTGGTAGCATTGCCTTTAAATTGTTTAACGTGGGTCAAACGTTTCGGGTAGCCTTCCACAAGCTTCCCACAATAAGTTGGGTGAATTTTGGCCCATTCCTCCTGACAGAGCTGATGTAACTGAGTCAGGTTTGTAGGCCTCCTTGCTCGCACATGCTTTTTCAGTTCTGCCCACAAATTTTCTATAGGATTGAGGTCAGGGCTTTGTGATGGCCACTCCAATACCTTGACTTTGTTGTCCTTAAGCCATTTTGCCACAACTTTGGAAGTATGCTTGGGGTCATTGTCCATTTGAAAGACCCATTTGCGACCAAGCTTTTAACTTCCTGACTGATGTCTTGAGATGTTGCTTCAATATATCCACATCATTTTCCTTCCTCATGATGCCATCTATTTTGTGAAGTGCACCAGTCCCTCCTGCAGCAAAGCACCCCCACAGCATGATGCTGCCACCCCCGTGCTTCACGATGGGATAGTGTTCTTCGGCTTGCAAGCTTTCCCCTTTTTCCTCCAAACATAACGATGGTCATTATGGCCAAACAGTTCTATTTTTGTTTCATCAGACCAGAGGACATTTCTACAAAAAGTACCATCTTTGTCCCCACGTGCAGTTGCAAACCGTAGTCTGGCTTTTTTATGCCGGTTTTGGAGCAGTGGCTTCTTCCTTGCTGAGCTGCCTTTCAGGTTATGTTGATATAGGACTCGTTTTACTTTGGATATAGATACTTTTGTACCTGTTTACTCCAGCATCTTCACAAAGTCCTTTGCTGTTGTTCTGGGATTGATTTGCACTTTTCGTACCAAAGTACGTTCATCTCTAGGAGACAGAACACATCTCCTTCCTGAGCGGTATTACGGCTGCGAGGTCCCATGGTGTTTATACTTGCATACTATTGTTTGTACAGATGAACGTGGTACCTTCAGGCATTTGGAAATTGCTCCCAAGGATTAACCAGACTTGTGGAGGTGTACACATTTTTTTCTGAGGTCTTGGCTGATTTCTTTTGATTTTCCCATGTTGTCAAGCAAAGAGGCACTGAGTTTGAAGGTAGGCCTTAAAATACATCCACAGGTACACCTCCAATTGACTTAAATTATGTAAATTTGACTATCAGAAGCTTCTAAAGCCATGACATCATTTTCTGGAATTTTCCAAGCTGTATAAAGACACAGTCAACTTAGTGTGTGTAAACTTCTGACCCACTGGAATTGTGATACAGTGAATTATAAGTGAAACAATCTGTCTGTAAACAATTGTTGGAAAAATTACTTGTGTCATGCACAAAGTAGATGTCCTAACCGACTTGCCAAAACTATAGTTTGTTAACAAGAAATTTGTGGAGTGGTTGAAAAACTAGTTTTAATGACTCCAACCTAAGTGTATGTAAACTTCCGACTTCAACTGTATGTGTGGGATACAGAGATGAGGTAGTCAATCACAATTCATGTAAGTCCATGCAAATTATTATGTGACTTGTTAAGCAATTTTTTGCTCCTGAACTTATTAAGGCTTGTCATAACAAAGGAGCTGAATACTTATTGACTCAAGACATTTCATCTTTTCACTTTCAATTAATTTGTAAACATTTCAACAAACATAATTCCACTTTAACACTATGGGGTATTGTGTGAAGGCCAGTGACAAACAAAATAATCTACATTTCATCGATTTCAAATTCAGGCTGTAACACAACAAAATGTGGAAAAAGTCAAGAGGTGTGTATACTTTCTGAAGGCACTATATACATTAAGTGAAGTATTTTGGTTCCCTAAAATGGGGGACTATGTAAAAACAAAGTGCTGTCATTTCTAAACGGTTCACCCGATATGGATGAAAATACCCTCAAATTAAATCTGTCAGTCTGCATTTTAACCTCATACTAATTGTACTATTTCAAATCCAAAGAGCTGTGGTTCAGAGCCAAAACAACAACAAAAATGGTCACTGTCCAAATACTTTTGGACCTCACTGCATACCCTTCCTATTCCTCCACAGAGAGAAATCTAAAGAAGCATAGCCATTTATGCTTAGTGCCTTGATAATTGCTTGGTTAATATCCCTCTCCTCCTGTACACATGTATTTTATCCTTACGGTGGTTGATTGAGTTGTAGTCAGGAGATTCAAAGTAGTTATTTTATATTCTGGTTCATTCAATCTATCATCTTCTCACAGTAATTAATCAAGAAAAACATGTTGTTCAGTCATTGGCTAGGAAATAATATTGGCAATTAGTTGTTTATGGCTGTTAATTAAGTACATTATTCGATTTGAAGCATTCATTGTGAATGAAGGGCACATCAGTGAAACAATTATAGTTTCTGAGGTGGAAGTTTTGGTGAGGGAGGCCCTGCTCTCTCCTCTCCCAGATGTTTAGTTCATTTCATTCCGATCTCCTCTGCATTATTGTAGCCATTTGCTACAGCCTGTCAACTATGCCTCTGCCTATCCCTGTTCTCTCCTCTCTGCACAGGCTACACAAACGCCTCACACCGCGTGGCTGCTGCCTCTCTAACCTGGTGGTCCCTGCACGCACCCCACACCTGGAGTTCCAGGTCTCAGGCAGCCTCTGGAACTGCCGTTCTGCTGCCAACAAAGCTGAATTCATCCCCGCCTATGCTAACCTCCAGTCCCTCGACTTCCTGGCGCTGACGGAAACATGGATTACCACTGAAAACACTGCTACTCCTACTGCTCTCTCCTCGTCTGACCATGTGTTCTCGCATACCCCGAGAGCATCTGGTCAGAGGGGTGGTGGCACAGGAATCCTCATCTATCCCAAGTGGACATTCTCAATTTTTCCCCTAACCCACCTGTCTATCTCCTCATTTGAATTCCATGCTGTCACAGTCACTAGCCCATTTAAGCTTAATATCCTTGTCATCTATCGCCCTCCAGGTTCCCTTGGAGAGTTCATCAATGAGCTTGACGCCTTGATAAGTTCCTTTCCTGAGGATGGCTCACCCCTCACAGTTTTGGGGGATTTCAACCTCCCTATGTCCACATTTGACTCATTTCTCTCTGCCTCCTTCTTTCCACTCCTCTCCTCTTTTGACCTCACCCTCTCACCGTCCCCCCCTACTCACAAGGCAGGCAATACGCTTGACCTCATCTTTACTAGATGCTGCTCTTCTACTAATCTCACTGCAACTCCCCTCCATGTCTCCGACCACTACTTTGTTTCCTTTTCTCTCTCGCTCTCCTCCAACACTACTCACTCTGCCCCTACACAGATGGTAATGCGCCGCCGCAACCTTCGCTCTCTCTCTCCCACTACTCTCTCCTCTTCCATCCTATCATCTCTTCCCTCTGCTCAATCCTTCTCCCTCCAATCTCCTGATTCTGCCTCCTCAACCCTCCTCTCCTCCCTTTCTGTATCCTTTGACTCTCTGTGTCCCCTATCCTCCCGGCCGGCTCGGTCCTCCCCTCCAGCTCCGTGGCTTGATGACTCATTGCGAGCTCACAGAACAGAGCTCCGGGCAGCGGAGCGGAAATGGAAGAAAACTAAACTCCCTGCCGACCTGGCATCTTTTCACTCCCTCCTCTCTACATTTTCTTCATCTGTTTCTGCTGCTAAGGCCACTTTCTACCACTCTAAATTCCAAGCATCTGCCTCTAACCGTAGGGAAGCTCTTTGCCACATTTTCCTCCCTCCTGAATCCTCCCCCTCCTCTCTCTCTGTGGATGACTTCGTCAACCACTTTGAAAAGAAGGTTGACGACATCCGATCCTCGTTTGTTAAGTCTAATGACACTGCTGGTCCTACTCACACTGCCCTACCCTATGCTTTGACTTCTTTCTCCCCTCTCTCTCCAGATAAAATCCTGCGACTTGTGACTGCAGGCCGCCCAACAACCTGCCCGCTTGACCCCATCCCCTCCTCTCTTCTCCAGACCATCTCCGGTGACCTTCTCCCCTACCTCACCTCGCTGATCAACTCATCCTTGACCGCTGGCCATGTCCCTTCCGTCTTCAAGAGAGCGAGAGTTGCTCCCCTTCTCAAAAAAACCAACACTCGATCCCACTGATGTCAACAACTACAGACCAGTATCCCTTCTTTCTTTTCTTTCCAAAACTATTGAGCGTGCCGTCTTTAGCCAACTCTCTTGCTATCTCTCTCAGAATGACCTTCTTGATCCAAACCAGTCAGGTTTCAGGACTGGTCATTCAACTGAGACAGCTCTTCTCTGTGTCACGGAGGCTCTCCGCACTGCTAAAGCTAACTCTCTCTCCTCTGCTCTTGTCCTTCTAGACCTGTCTGCTGCCTTTGATACTGTGAACCATCAGATCCTCCTCTCCACCCTCTCCGAGCTGGGCATCTCCGGCGTGGCTCACTCCTGGATTGCGTCCTACCTGACCGGTCGCTCCTACCAAGTGGCGTGGCGAGAAGCTGTCTCCGCACCACGTGCTCTCACCACTGGTGTCCCCCAGGGCTCAGTTCTAGGCCCTCTCCTTTTCTCCCTATACACCAAGTCACTTGGCTCTGTCATATCCTCACATGGCCTCTCCTATCATTGCTACGCTGACGATACACAACTAATCTTCTCCTTTCCCCCTTCTGATAACCAGGTGGCGAATCGCATCTCTGCATGTCTGGCAGACATATCAGTATGGATGACGGATCACCACCTCAAGCTGAACCCTGGCAAGACGGAGCTGCTCTTCCTCCCGGGGAAGGACTGCCCGTTCCATGATCTCGCCATCACGGTTGACAACTCCGTTGTGTCCTCCTCCCAGAGTGCGAAGAGCCTTGGCGTGACCCTGGACAACACCCTGTCGTTCTCCGCTAACATCAAGGCGGTGACCCGCTCCTGCAGGTTCATGCTCTACAACATTCGGAGAGTACGACCCTGCCTTACACAGGAAGCGGCACAGGTCCTAATCCAGGCACTTGTCATCTCCCGTCTGGATTACTGCAACTCGCTGTTGGCTGGCCTCCCTGCCTGTGCCATTAAACCCCTACAACTCATCCAGAATGCCGCAGCCCGTCTGGTGTTCAACCTTCCCAAGTTCTCTCACGTCACCCCCCCTCCTCCGCACACTCCACTGGCTTCCAGTTGAAGCTCGCATCCGTTACAAGACCATGGTGCTTGCCTATGGAGCAGCGAGGGGAACGGCACCTCTGTACCTTCGGGCTCTGATCAGTCCCTACACCCAAACGAGGGCATTGCGTTCATCCACCTCTGGCCTGCTGGCTCCCCTTCCTCTGCGGAAGCATAGTTCCCGCTCAGCCCAGTCAAAACTGTTCGCTGCTCTGGCACCCCAATGGTGGAACAAGCTCCCTCACGACGCCAGGACAGCGGAGTCACTCACCACCTTCAGGAGACATTTGAAACCCCACCTCTTTAAGGAATACCTGGGATAGGATAAAGTAATCCTTCTACCCCCCAAACAAAATTGTAAAGTGGTTATCCCACTGGCTATAGGGCAAATGCACCAATTTGTGAGTCGCTCTGGATAAGAGCGTCTGCTAAATGGCGTAAATGTGCCCTTGAGCAAGGCACTTAACCCTAATTGCTCCTGTAAGTCGCTCTGGTTAAGAGCGTCTGCTAAATGACCAAAATGTAAATGTAAATGTAAATGTATCTACATTCCTGTATTTATACTATTAAATCATCATCTCAGAAATGGCTGCTGCATTATGCAGATGTAGCTTGTCTGGTGCTGACAATCCTCTTAAAAAGCTTTTTCTCTAATGTCTCAAGAAAAACACTAAATATGAGTTGGTCCTCAGAGAAGTGCTAGCTACTGTAAGTATTAACAAATCATTTTGTGGCCCAAAAAAGAGGGGTAGTTTGGTATTCATTTTCACAACAATATAAAATGGAGTCACTTTTTGATACGTTACATAAGGGATAATCAATGTGGGGCTACTCATTCTCTGGAAAATAATGCAAGAAACGCTAGCGGAGTGGCACTAACCTTCCACGGAGTTGGATTATTTTCCAGAGAATGCATAGAGCCCCGAGTTGATTACCCCACTTGTAACGAAGCTATAATTTAACACATTTACTAGACATGTTTTCATTTGCCGGTAGAAATGTGCTCGATATCCACTGAAGTAGCTAGCAAGTTTACAAAATGGCTACAATAGTTGACTTGGTAACTTGCTAGTTTAGCTAACCAAACCATAAATCCTAGCTTGCTATTATGAAAATTGAAATTTGAACATGATATTGTTATGGAGACGCAGTGCTCATGGAACTTTTAGCAGGCATAGGTGTGTCTGTGACGGCCAATGCATCAATGCTTGTAACGCTGCCCGTCCAATCAACATCCAGGATCCAAACAACCAGTTATATAATATAACATTTTTACATTTTATCGACATCATCTAGTGTGGTGGTAATGTCTTTAACCTTGCTCAGGCACCAGAGGTCTCAAACTGTATCATCGGTGTCTGACCCTCCTTAAAGCATCAAATCTGCTGATCCTTCAAACTGGTGTCAGTGTTAGCTTGTTGGCACTGCTTATACTTTTCACACGTGAGTTCCAAATATCTCTAACGGTCACCCCAGCATTCGTTTTTTAATGCGCTTGATGTCAGAATGCACTCACCGTTCCAAAATGTGATTGTTACGCAACAGGACAGTTAACCCATGCTGCCCTCAAACCAAAGCCCTCTACCTGCTAATTATCTATAGGCTATGTTTAACTTGTCAATTTCAAATTATTTTCTAACAAGTTTCATTTTCTAACAACAGTTTGAATTGAGGTGTGTTCCACCTCCTCATTAATTCACATAGAAGTAGCCCATTTCACTGTTGCTGACAATTGATGTTTGAGGCTTTACTGAGCCGGACCAACTTCTCTCTTCAATGAGAGCCTGAGCACTTCCCCAGTGTTTCCCCTGATCAAGTATGAAGACATTGCACATCTCTAGTCAGAACAGGCCTTGCACAAACCTTTTCCCCCTGGCACATTTTCTGGCTGGCGTCCACATTGCTTTCATTGTTGTTTTCCTTACAAATAATAACTTTGGACATGTGTGCATTCCTATCAAAGTAAGTGCCTTATTCTCTGTATATCGTGTTGTCTTTTCTACTGTAGCATACCGTATGTATGTATGGAGCATAATGTATTTACTGTTTTATTCATATTTTCAAGTACTGGTGACAAATCAAGCATTCTGATTCTTGAATAGATCGCAATGGACACATGTGATGTGTGTAAAATACTTTTTTGAAGGTTGTACTGATTATGATGAGCTAATGCTAAGCTATTTGTCATATGTTTGGAGCCATGTTTGTTGATATCATACAATGCATTCTGGTTGTCACGTAAGCGTCTGTCAGACCTAAGATGTTATAACAAAACGATGTGAAGGGATCGTTCACGCAACTGACTTATGGTGCATTCACGACAAATGGGAACTCAGAAAAATACGAGGTCAAATCATGACGTCAGTGATCTTCATGTTGGAAAGTCAGAGCTCTAGAAAGAGGCCCAAGTTCCTGAGTTGGAATTCCAGTCGGAGCTCGTTTTTTCAGATTTCCCAGTTGTCTTGAACACACCGAAGTTTGAAGTCGGCGATTTCAACTATGGTACCTCAGGGTAACCAGCTCAGACCCCCCTTTCCAGGGGTTTTATATTTATTTAGCATATAAACTGTAACAAGTACATCGAAGATTTGTAATATGCTGAAAAGTGGCCAAACTAAGTTCATATGTTTCAGGCAATGGGCGCAGCCATCTTTGACTTTGACTATTTGCGTCTTATAGTGAATGGCATTCTGGGATTAGGGAGTTTTCGCTTGTCAAACATAAACAAACATGGCTGCCATCATAAAGAATTTAGCTGCTGTTAGCTTAGTTGACACGTATCTCTATTCTAAACAATATAACATTTCGGCCTTGTGCTCATCAGAGATGTGGTACATTGTAAACAAGTCTAGCTGTTAGGTCGCTAACTTATTTTTTTTGTTGTGAGCTCAACCTGTTATTTAGATTAGTTTATGGAATGAGTTTGGCTTGGGATGTGTTCCGTGTGATGTTTGGATGATGAAGTTCACATTTATCTTTTACAATAAAAGGTGAAATTGAGGAATAAAGTTGTGAAGACCATTATTTCCCATCAGTACAAAACATGGTTTAGATGCTTTTCAGACAGCAATGCTGTTTAGACGCGTTTGTTGCATCATACGTTCTGTTGCTACTGTTCCAATTGCATATTTGCAATGGTACGTTGATCAACAATGATCACATATATGTACGCGTCAAAGTGTTAAGTACACTTGGTAGTTGTGCTTCTCCTCATTGCGTTTGATTAAGGTCCCGAGGTTAGGGAAATTTTATTTGCACCCCACAAGGTGGCTCGCAGGGTGCCGTTGCAACAATTAATTATCCTTTTGCTTATGACAGTGACAAAATACCCACTGATCCGACTAATAACTCCATTCCCATTTGGAATGGAAATATGGTCCCTCCTCATTTGTTAAAAAGAAAAATGGCTACGTGTTGGCAATAGGCTTTCCTTTTTTTCTCTTCCTTCCACAAGGACAGAAGTCTTTGAAAAATGGGGTTGTGACTGAATCAATAAGTCTGTAGGAAGCCTTGGTTTACCAGCTCAGTGAGGGTATGCTGCTGTTTTCTCTATGTGGATTTATCGGGAGGTTGAGGTAATGTATGGTGGCTGATGTGTGACATCTGTGGCTGATAATCAATGGAAATGTTTGCTCCTCACCTCAAGCCCTGATTGATGTTTATTAACTTTCCCTCAGACATAATCAGTTTCAACCAAGGAATGTGAAAGTGGTGCTCTAGTTGGCTTTGAAAAACTAACAGTGACGATACTTCCGGACTTGTCTGTTGTGCTGTTTGTTGCTACTTGGCTTTATGCCAAACACGTCTTAGTTTTTTCCTCTGCCATTTAAGTGTAGGAAAGGATGAAACAGCGTCTGTGCCACCAGTAAGTACAGATAGTAGTATAAATCCCCCCCTGCACATTCCCCGCAGCCGGACAATTTTCTCAAGGCTTCTGGAAAGAAATGCTGTTGGCATGCTCAACCGGTGTCGCTCATTCAGCCGACAGAAACGTTCAACCGGTTCTCCCCATTTAGCAATGAGTCAGAGGCCGAGCCTTCTCAGGTCTCTCCTCCACACGTTAAGGGGTCTGAGCCGCCGAAGCCTCCCATCATTAGCTCTGACAAATTGATAACCCTAGTCATTGGCGACTCCACTACCTGCAATATTAGACTTTAAAAGATTCATCCAGCGATCATACACTGTTTACCAGGGGGCAGGGCTACCGACGTAAAGGCTAATCTGAAGATGGTGCTGGCTAAGGCTAAAACTGGCGAGTGTAGAGAGTATAGGGATATTGTTATCCACGTCGGCACCAATGATGTTAGGATGAAACAGTCAGAGGTCACCAAGCGCAACTTAGCTTCAGCGTGTAAATCAGCTAGAAAGATGTGTCGGAATCAAGTAATTGTCTCTGGCCCCCTCCCAGTTAGGGGGAGTGATGAGCTCTACAGCAGAGTCTCACAACTCAATCGCTGGTTGAAAACTGTTTTCTGATAATTGGCCCTCTTTCTGGGACTCACCCACAAACAGGACCAAGCCTGGCCTGCTGAGGAGTGACGGACTCCATCCTAGCTGGAGGGGTGCTCTCATCTTTTCTATGAACATAGACAGGGCTCTAACTCCTCTAGCTCCACAATGAGATAGGGTGCAGGCCAGGCAGCAGGCTGTTAGCCAGCTTTGTGGAGTCTGCCACTAGCACAGTCAGTGTAGTCAGCTCAGCTATCCCCATTGAGACCGTGTATGTGCCTCGATCTAGGTTGAGCAAAACAAAACATGGCGGTGTTCACCTTAGCAATCTCACTGGAATAAAGTCCATTCCTGTCATTATTTAAAGAGATTGTGATATCTCACATCTCAAAATAGGGTTACTTAATGTTAGATTCCTCAATGAACTAATCACTGATCATAATCTTGATGTGATTTGCCTGACTGAAACATGTCTCAAGCCTGATGAATTTACTGTGTTAAATGAGGCCTCTCCTCCTAGTTACACTAGTGACCATATCCCCCACGCATCCCGCAGGCGGGGGAGTTGCTAACATTTATAACAGCAAATTTCAATTTACAAAAAAATTAATGACTGCGTTTTCTTCTTTTGAGCTTCTAGTCATGACATCTATGCAGCCTACTCAATCTATTTTTATAGCTACTGTTTACAGGCCTCCTGGGCCGTATACAGCGTTCCTCACTGAGTTCCCTGAATTCCTATCGGACCTTGTAGTCATGGCAGATTTTATTCACATACAGTGAGGAGAAGAAGTATTTGATGCACTGCAGATTTTGCAGGTTTTCCTACTTACAAAGCATGTAGAGGTCTGTAATGTTTACCATATATACACTTCAACTGTGAGAGACGGAATCTAAAACAAAAATCCAGAAAATCACATTGTATGATTTTTAAGTAATTAATTTGCATTTTATTGCATGACATAAGTATTTGATACATCAGAAAAGCAGAACTTAATATTTGGTACAGAAACCTTTGTTTGCAATTACAGAGATCATACGTTTCCTGTAGATCTTGACCAGGTTTGCACACACTTCAGCAGGGATTTTGGCCCACTCCTCCATACAGACCTTTTCCAGATCCTTCAGGTTTCGGGGCTGTCGCTGGGCAATACGGACTTTCAGCTCCCTCCAATAATTTCTATTGGGTTCAGGTCTGGAGACTGGCTAGGCCCCTCCAGGACCTTGAGATGCTTCTTACGGAGCCACTCCTTAGTTGCCCTGGCTGTGGGTTTCGGGTCGTTGTCATGCTGGAAGACCCAGCCACGACCCACCTTCAATGCTCTTACTGAGGGAAGGAGGTTGTTGGCCAAGATCTCGCGATACATGGCCCCATCCATCCTTCCCTCAATACGGTGTAGTCGTCCTGTCCCCTTTGCAGAAAAGCATCCCCAAAGAATGATGTTTACACCTCCATGCTTCACGGTTGGGATGGTGTTCTTGGGGTTGTACTCATCCTTCTTCTTCCTCCAAACACGGCGAGTGGAGTTTAGACCAAAAAGCTATATTTTTGTCTCATCAGACCACATGACCTTCTCCCATTCCTCCTCTGGATCATCCAGATGGTCATTGGCAAACTTCAGACGGGCCTTTACATGCGCTGGCTTGAGCAGGGGGACCTTGCGTGCGCTGCAGGATTTTTATCCATGATGGCGTAGTGTGTTACTAATGGTTTTCTTTGAGACTGTGGTCCCAGCTCTCTTCAGGTCATTGACCAGGTCCTGCCGTGTAGTTCTGGGCTGATCCCTCACCTTCCTCATGATCATTGATGCCCCACGAGGTGAGATCTTGCATGGAGCCCCAGACCGAGGGTGATTGACCGTCATCTTGAACTTCTAATAATTGCACCAACAGTTGTTGCCTTCTCACCAAGCTGCTTGCCTATTGTCCTGTAGCCCATCCCAGCCTTGTGCAGGTCTACAATTTAATCCCTGATGTCCTTACACAGCTCTCTGGACTTGGCCATTGTGGAGAGGTTGGAGTCTGTTTGATTGAGTGTGTGGACAGGGTATTTTATACAGGTAACGAGTTCAAACAGGTGCAGTTAATACAGGTAATGAGTGGAGAACAGGAGGGCTTCTTAAAGAAAAACTAACAGGTCTGTGAGAGCCGGAATTCTTACTGGTTGGTAGGTGATCAAATACTTATGTCATGCAATAAAATGCAAATTAATTACTTAAAAATCATACAATGTGATTTTCTGGATTTTTGTTTTAGATTCCGTCTCCCACAGTTAAAGTGTACCTATGATAAAAATTGCAGAACTCTACATGCTTTGTAAGTAGGAAAACCTGCAAAATCGGCAGTGTATCAAATACTTGTTCTCCCCACTGTATTTGGTGACTTTAATATTCACATGGAAAAGTCCACAGACCCACTCCAAAAGGCTTTCGGAGCCAGCATCGACTCATTGGGTTTTGTCCAACATGTCTCCGGACCTACTCATTGCCACAGTCATACCCTGGATCTGGTTTTCTCCCGTGGACTATCGGACCACCATTTTATTAAGTTTGCAATAAAATAAAATAAAATAAAATTGTCTTTGCCACATGCGCCTGATACAACAGGTGTAGACCTTATAGTGAAATGCTTACCTACAAGCCCTTAACCAACAATGCAGTTTTAAGAAGAAAAAAAATATCTGGCCTTAAAAGGCCAAGTACTCTTATAATCTCCACCCGGTACAGCCAGAAGTGTACTGGCCACCCCTCAGAGCCTGGTTCCTCTCTAGGTTTCTTCCTAGGTTCCTGCCTTTCTAGGGATTTGTTCCTAGCCACCGTGCTTCTACGTCTGCATTGCTTGCTGTTTGGTATTTTAGGCTAGGTTTCTGTATAGCACTTTGTGACATCTGCGGATGTAAAAAGGGCTTTATAAGTACATTTGATTGAAATTTGATTGATTGTGGGTCAAATTGTGTAACGATTGGTTAACTCCTTGTAACTCCGGTCAGTGTGATTACAGTATTCATTGGTTGAAGGTCAATGTTAAATTCAAATCTCCCTACCATCATATCTAAGCCAATATGACAATAATGTCGATGAAAATCAACATGTTTGGAGGTACACAACAACCCATCTTTCGTAATGAGCCATTTGTAGGTAGAAAATATTTTATTTTATATATAATTTATCGTTCTCACTTGCTTATTTCTGTCTCTTACAATCATTGGTGTGCTACCTTTTTGTAGCATTTCTGACAACGCTAACATCTTTTCAGACAAATTTCAGAATTCTAAAACCTGGACCAGCAACTCGGGTGCTGCGCAAAAGCAACAGCTAGCCAGTAGCAGGCTAGCAGCTGTAGCTAGCTAGTTAACACCAGTCGGATGAGAAGAAAGCTACAAGCAAAGGAAGCTAGCTAGGTATATTTTGCTATGGAAAGTTTTTCATATGGCTGAAGTCATCTGTGTAAACTAAATCAGAGCACAAACGAATAAACCAGCGAACTTCCTTGGCTGCTATTATAGCCAGTTAGTTAGCCAATAGCTACAAGCCGATGAGACTGTAACATCTCAATGTTGACAATATATCCTAGCTAGCTACATTCTTCCATAAAGCATAGCTAGCTAGCTAGGTAAAGTTCATAGTTAACATCAAACTTTGGGAAACTGCCATGCTGCTAATTTATAATAAATACCATGGGCATTGCTCATCTAGCTACTCAGGCATGATACAGTCAAACTGGCTAGCTAGCTACAGTGGGGAAAAAAAGTATTTAGTCAGCCACCAATTGTGCAAGTTCTCCCACTTAAAAAGATGAGAGAGGCCTGTAATTTTCATCATAGGTACACGTCAACTATGACAGACAAATTGAGAAAAAAAATCACATTGTAGGATTTTTTATGATTTTATTTTCAAATGATGGTGGAAAATAAGTATTTGGTCACCTACAAACAAGCAAGATTTCTGGCTCTCACAGACCTGTAACTTCTTCTTTAAGAGGCTCCTCTGTCCTCCACTCGTTACCTGTATTAATGGCACCTGTTTGAACTTGTTATCAGTATAAAAGACACCTGTCCACAACCTCAAACAGTCACACTCCAAACTCCACTATGGCCAAGACCAAAGAGCTGTCAAAGGACACCAGAAACAAAATTATAGACCTGCACCAGGCTGGGAAGACTGAATCTGCAATAGGTAAGCAGCTTGGTTTGAAGAAATCGACTGTGGGAGCAATTATTAGGAAATGGAAGACATACAAGACCACTGATAATCTCCCTCGATCTGGGGCTCCACGCAAGATCTCACCCCGTGGGGTCAAAATGATCACAAGAACGGTGAGCAAAAATCCAGAACCACACGGGGGGACCTAGTGAATGACCTGCAGAGAGCTGGGACCAAAGTAACAAAGCCTACCATCAGTAACACACTACGCCGCCAGGGTCTCAAATCCTGGAGTGCCAGACGTGTCCCCCTGCTTAAACCAATACATGTCCAGGCCCGTCTGAAGTTTGCTAGAGTGCATTTGGATGATCCAGAACTACTGTCACGTTCGTTTATAGACGGGACGGATCAAGGCGCAGCGTGATATGCAAACATGTTTATTTAACGAATAAACACAACGACAAAACAATAAACCAACGATACGTGACGTCCTAAGGTACACACAACAAACCTCACACGGAACAAGATCCCACAACCCACTAGTGCCAATAGGCTGCCTAAGTATGGTCCCCAATCAGAGACAACAAGCGACAGCTGCCTCTGATTGGGAACCACACCGGCCAACATAGATCTAGACATACTAGACTTTAAACATAGATCTATACCACATAGAAAATACACACCCTGACTCAACAAATAAGAGTCCCCAGAGTCAGGGCGTGACAGTACCCCCCCCAAAGGTGCGGACTCCGACTGCACAACATAAACATAACAGGGTAGGGGCCGGGTGGGCATTCCGCCTCGGAGGCGGATCCGGCTCAGGGCATGATGACCTCTCACTCTTCGCCTCCCTGTTGCGCCCCTGGTCTGGTCTAGACCTCGGCTCGTTGCTTCCCCTCTCCTTCCTCCCACGATACGCCAGGCCCAGTCTGGACCCTGGTGTGGGAGACCCCGAACCTGGAGAGGGGCTGACGTCATGGTCTGGACTGGAGCCGCTGACCGGAGCTGGACTGGGCACCGGTGGAGCGGACTGCTCTGGCTCCGGAGTGGAGCCGCTGACCGGAGCTGGATCAGGCACCGGTGGAGCGGACTGCTCTGGCTCCGGAGTGGAGCAGCTGACCGGAGCTGGATCAGGCACCGGCGGAGCGGACTGCTCTGGCTCCGGAGTGGAACAGCTGACCGGAACTGGATCAGGCACTGGTGGAGCGGACTGCTCTGGCTCCGGAGTTGAGCAGCTGACCGGTGCCGGACCAGGCACCGGTGGACCGGGCACGGGCCGTGCCGGACTGGACAAACGCACCACTGGTCTGGTGCAAGGAGCAGGAACAGGCCGGGCCGGGCTGGCGACGTGCACCACTGGCTTGGTGCGAGGAGCAGGAACAGGCCGGGCCGGGCTGGTGACGCGCACCACTGGCTTAGAGCGGGGAGCAGGAACGGGCCGGACCGGACTGGCTGGGTTCCTTTATTAACCCCCGCTCCTTCTGCTGCCTAACCAGCTCCTCTCGCCGTGCCTCTACACCTTCCTTCTGCTCCCTCTGAACCAATAGCCCCCGTAATCTGGTGGCCTCCTCTCCTAACCAGCAGATCCGCCCTGTCGCAGCATCCTGCTGCCTCGTCGTCCACACCGTGTGCCCCCACCCCAAAATGTTTTTGGGGTTGCCTCTCCACCCTGATCAGGGCCTCCATCTTTCTTGCCAGGACCTCTCTTATCTCTTGCCAAGTCCATGCTCTCTGCTCCTCCTCGCCACACAGCTTGGTTCAGGTCTGGTGGGATCTTCTGTCAAATTCGTTCCTAGACGGGACGAACCAAGGCGCAGCGTGATATGCAAACATGTTTATTTAACGAATAAACACAACGACAAACCAACGATACGTGACGTCCTAAGGTACACACAACAAACCTCACACGGAACAAGATCCCACAACCCACTAGTGCCAAAAGGTTGCCTAAGTATGGACCCCAATCAGAGACAACAAGCGACAGCTGCCTCTGATTGGGAACCACACCGACCAACATCGATCTAGACATACTAGACTTTAAACATAGATCTATACCACATAGAAAATACACACCCTGACTCAACAAATAAGAGTCCCCAGAGTCAGGGCGTGACAACTACTGTATTTTCTTTGATGTTCAAATACATGATATATATATATATATTTGAAGATATTTGAATATATGCAAGTTATTTAAAAACAAAAAAATGTGTATTTGATGGCTGCCAAATATTTGATGAAGAACCAAAACTACAACAGTTAGTTGAGTAAGTCGAAATATATGATAATAAACACATGGTTTGGATGGCTCTTAGATATTCATCTTAATATAGGTTATGGCCTAGAATGAAATACATGAGGGATGGAATCACCTCATTAGAGTAGACCACTTTTGCAGCTTCAAAATGAATAATATATACTGTCTATATATTTTCATAATGAGTGAGACATAAGGTAATACAGTGACACTTGACAAGTTCTTATACATGTTTTGTAATTTTGTGATCATTACAATAGCAACATTGTTGTTATATAGGAATTTGGAAATGGTTAATAATAGCAAAACAATGGAGTTAATACATAAGTGGAATAAGGAACAGTCACTATTCCTCGTGAACAGTAGTTACAACAACTCTCAGATCATTGCTATGCAAGTAAAAGTACCTAATTATTATGTAACAACATTCTAATTAAATGTTGCTCCAAAAGTCATTACAGTTTTATTACACAGGCACAAGAACAGTTTATTTTTAAGTGTTACTGAGAATGCTAACAGTAACAGAAATATGGATATTAAGTGTTGAAAGGAAACTAAATTGACCAAAACTGCCTTCTTGAATCAACTGCAGCCAAGATAGGTGGAAAATCATGTTAGTTTGTATTCTGAGTAAACTATTATTTTAAAGATGGCATAGTGTGTGTTTGAAACAAGAACACTTACCCTCAGTTGTACGTTTTTTTGCTAAGCATCCAACTTGCTGTTTGCAAATGGCTTTGAATTACTCTGCAGTATTTTCAGGTATCATACAATTATTTGCAGCTATTCAACATTTTCTTAGTGGCATGTTGAAAGAGTCATACAGTAGTTGAGTGTCACAACTAAATGTATACTTATCTGTTCAAAATATCATTGGTTAATTGGTTTGAATTGATAATATACACCTGGGGCAATGGACATTCTGGAGAATGGACATTTAAAGAATGTTCAGATAGAAATGTATTGTGTAGAACAAATATGACTGTCAGATAGATTGGAATAGTGTAGACAATTATGTGTGTTCTACTCATTCTATTTCTATCTTCAACATGCAATTCCAGATACAGTCCTGCCATTAGTTGAAGGCAGCCAATCCAATAGTTTCTGAAAAGTAACTTCCTGAGATCTTTATTCCAATAGTTTAAAAAAGTAGTTACTTTCTGAGATCTGTATTCCAATAATTTTGAAAAAGTAGTAATTTTTTTAGATCTGTATTCAAATAGTTGTTGTCACCTCCAAAGTAACTATTTGTTCCCATGAAAAAAAAGTTACTTTCCACAAAGAATAGTTCAAACTATAGTTATCCTAGGTATGTACCACTGTCTGTGTTTACTTACTCAAAGGACATTGAGCAATCCTGACTTAACGCTGGCAAAGCAGCTCAAGGACACAATCCAAAAGTAGAGAAAGAATATAAAGAAAAACAAGAGTTTGGGAATGTAGGCTTCAGGCATTCCCCCGGACCTTCACTTACGATTTTAGACAAAGAAAATGTATATCACAATAGAGTTGTTGAATTTAAATACAGTATTGCAGTGAACCTCACATAATACTAAACTGTGGAATTTACAAAAGTAACATAATAGATTATTCCGAGACATGTAATTTTCACTTTGTTTTGAGTGACTGTATTCTACATTTTCCCATGTTTGGTAATTGTTACAATTATAGAAAATGTTTCAGGGTAAGGCGTATAATTGTCTTGTCATCTCTTAGGATAATTCAGTTTCACTCAAATAATCTTATTCACAAAGAATGACGAGAACCACATATTTTTTGCTGTATTTATAGTGAAAAACAACCATTTGGAATGTATAATTAGCAGAAAAGCATCTTCACAATTTGATTATGCTTTGATTAATCTAGTCATAATTGATATTCTCTTTATGCACACAATGCTTTTGTATAAGAAAATATTTATATTGTAAACAATTGCATGAGTAGTGATATTTATGAGGGGAAAGGAGCTCTTAATCCGCCTCTGGACCTGAGGTCTAGAATTCTCTCTTTTCCCCTAACAGACTTTAAATATTCTTGCTCCTCTCCAATCTCTCCTCACAGACAGCTCTGAAATAGAAACACTGACCTAGGGCCGTACGGTGACCATATTACCGCCACACAGGCAGTCACGAGTCATGACCAAAGTCAAATTCCACATGACCGTTGCGTCAAGGTAACTAGGTTACTCCAAAACTGTGCTCTGTAAATTAATGGTGCTGATGGGCATTAGTAGCCTACCAAACTTGCTAATGGCCGTCAAGTCACTAATGGCCTGGTACTTAGCGCTTTATTGTCCGTCTAATCACTCTGGCATGAATGCAAATTAAATAGAAAATCACACTTCATGAATTTGAAAATCTGCGGAGGTCGCAATTGCGGAATCGTGCATTTTTCACATAACCATTTTTTTTTTTGCTTTCTGAAAACGCAGTTGTAGGCCTATTGACCATGACATTTAATTTCAAGTTCCACATATTCATATTTGAAGACGTCCTCCAGAGATTGTTTTACTTTTACTGTTGAAAAGCGATATCCCAAGCATAAATACAGTAAAGTAATCACACAAAAAGGCTAAACAAAAACATGAATTGAGCAAAATTGCAAACTTCAAAGAGTATGGCATTCAAGGAGTTGGTCTGATGGGAATCCATGATGTCATTGGCCTCTCCCCTTGCTTGAGGAACAATAGAGATGCAATAGAGAACATAAGAGGAAAGGCCCACCCCCCCTCCCACTTGTTCTATGTCATGACATACAGTACCAGTCCAACATTTGGACACACCTACTCATTCAAGGGTTTTTCTTTATTTTTACTATTGTCTACATTGTAGAATAATAGTGACGACATCAAACTTTGAAATAACACAAATGGTATCAGGTAGTAACCAAAAAAGTGTTAAACAAATCAAAATATATTTTATATTTGAGATTCTTCATATAGCCACCCTTTGCCTTGATGACAGCTTTGCACACTTGGCATTCTCTCAACCAGCTTCACCTGGAATGCTTTTCCAACAGTCTTGAAGGAGTTCCCACATATGCTTAGCACTTGTTGGCTGTTTTTCCTTCAATTGGTTTGAGGTCGGGGGATTGTGGAGGCCAGGTCATCTGATGCAGCACTCCATCACTCTCCTTCTTGGTAAAATAGCCCTTACACAGCCTGGAGGTGTGTTGGGTCATTGTCCTGTTGAAAAACAAATGATAGTCTCACTAAGCCCAAACCAGATGGGATGGCAAATCGCTGCAGAACGTAGCCATGCTGGTTATGTGCGCCTTGAAATCTAAATAATTCACAGACAGTGTCACCAGCAAAGCACCCCCACACCATCACTCCTCTTCCTCCATGCTTTATGGTGTGAACTACACTTGTGGAGATCATCCATTCACCCACTCTGCGTCTCACAAAGACACGGCGGTTGGGACCAAAAATCTCCAATTTGGACTCCAGACCAAAGGACACATTTCCACCAGTCTAATGCCCATTGCTCGTGTTTCTTGGCCCAAGCAGGTCTCTTCTTATTATTGGTGTCCTTTAGTAGTGGTTTCTTTGCAGCAATTCGACCATGAAGTCCTGATTCACATAGTCCCCTCTGAACAATTGATGTTGAGATGTGTCTGTGACTTGAACTCTGTAAAACATTTATTTGGGCTGCAATTTCTGAGGCTGGTAACTAATGAACTTATCCTCTGCAGCAGAGGTAACTCTGGGTCTTCCATTCCTATGGTGGTCCTCATAAGAGCCAGTTTCATCATAGGGCTTGATGGTTTTTGCGACTGCACTTGAAGAAACTTTCAATGTTCTTGAAATGTTCCTTATTGACTGACCTTCAAGTCTTAAAGTAATGATGGACTGTCGTTTCTCTTTGCTTATTTGAGTGTTCTTGCCATAATATGGACTTGGTCTTTTACCAAATAGGGCTATCTTCTGTAACCCCCCCCCACCTTGTCACAACACAACTGATTGGCTCAAATGTATTAAGAAGGAAAGGAATTCCACAAATTCACTTTTAAGAAGGCACACCTGTTAATTGAAATGCATTCCAGGTGACTACCTCATGAAGCTGGTTGAGAGAATGCCAAGCTTGTGCAAAGCTGTCATCAATGCAAAGGGTGGCTATTTGAAGAATCTCAAATCTCACATATATTTTGATTTGTTTAACACTTAAACAAATCAAATTAGTTACTACATGATTCCATATGTGTTATTTCATAGTTTTGATGTCTTCACAATTATTCTACAATTTAAAAAATAGTAAAAATAAAGAAAAACCCTTGAATGAGTAGGTGTGTCCAAACTTTTGACTGGTAGTGTACCTGTACAACATATTGAGATGTGCCTGTTAAGTAAATCAGGTTTTAAATGAGATGATAAGGAGACTGGAGTGCCACTTTAAATAGACTTGCTGCTATTATCCGAAACGTGTCATCCGTCCTCCAAACCACACTCTCTCTCTCCACACTCCGAGACAATGATCCAAAACACACAAGCAAGCCTACACCAGAATGGCTGAAAAGCAACAAATGTAAAGTTTTGGGGAAGTCAAAGTCCAGGCCCAAACCCGATTAAGATGTTGTGGCAGGCCCTGAAACAAGCAGTTCATGCTCGAAAACCCACAAATGTCGCTGAGTTAAAGCAGTTTTGCATGGAAGAGTGGTTCAAAATTCCTCCACAGTGATGTGAGAAACGGATCAACAACTACAGGAAGTGTTTGGTTGCGGTCAATGCAGTTAAATGTGGCACAACCAGTTATCCATCTTATTTCAATTACAATCGCAATGGGCTCCCGAGTGGCGCAGCGGTCTAAGGCACTGTATTTCAGTGCTTGGTTCGATTCCAGGCTGTATCACAACCGGCCGTGATTGGGAGTCACATAGGGCGGCGCACAATTGGCCCAGCGTCGTCCGGGTTTGGCTAGTGTAGGCCATCATTGTAAATAAGCATTTGTTCTAAACTGACTTAGTTAAATTTTTACCTAGTTAAATAAAGGTAAAATAAAATAAATAAAAACCAAGGATTATTAAAAGCTGTGCTATAAATTCTCGGACAACCCAAAGATGTTAGAGTACAAAAATCAGTTAACCACCTATCCGAGGATCTAAACTTAACCTTGCCTAATACCCTAGATGCAGTCGCACCTCTAAAAACTAAAAACATTTGTCACAAGAAATTAGTTCCATGGTATACAGAAAATACCTGAGCCCTGAAGCAAGCTTCCAGAAAATTGGAACAGAAATGGCGCTCCACCAAACTGGTCTTCCGACTAGCTTGGAAAGATAGTACCGTGCAATATTGAAGAGCCCTCACTGCTTCTTGATCAGTCTACTTTTTTAACCTAATTGAGGAGAAAAAAAATATCAACATTTTCTTTTTGATACTGTCGCAAAGCTAGCTAAAAAGCAGCATTTCCCAAATGAGAATGGCCTTCACTTTAGCAGTGATAAATTCATGAACTTCTTCTATGAAAATATCATGATCATTAGAAAGCAAATTATGGACTCCTCTTTGAATATGCATATTTCTCCAAAACTCAGTTGTCCTGAGTCAGCACAGAACTGCCAGGACCTAGAATCAATGGAGACACTCAAGTTTTGTAATCCTGTATCTCTCGACATATTCACGAAAATAGCCATTGGCCTCTAAACCTTCCAGCTGCCTACTGGACCCTATTCCAACTAAACTACTGAAATACCGTGCCTTGCAAAAGTATTCATCCCCCTTGGCGCTTTTCCTATTTTGTTGCATTACAACCTGTAATTTAAATTGATTTTTATTTGGATTTCATGTAATGGATATACACAAAATAGTCCAAATTGGTGAAGTGAAATGTAAAAAATAACTTGTTTCAAAAAATTCTAAAAAATATATAACAGAAAAGTGGTGCATGCATATGTATTCACCCCTTTTGCTATGAAGCCCCTAAATAAGATCTGGTGCAACCAATTATCTTCAGAAGTCACATAATTAGTTAAATAAAGTCGACTTGTGTGCAATCTAAGTGTCACATGATCTGTCACATGATCTCAGTATATACAGTGAGGGAAAAAAGTATTTGATCCCCTGCTGATTTTGTACGTCTGCTCACTGACAAAGAAATGATCAGTCTATAATATTAATGGTAGGTTTATTTGAACATTGAGAGACAGAATAACAACAAAAAAATACAGAAAAACGCATGTCAAAAATGTTATAAATTGATTTGCATTTTAATGAGGGAAATAAGTATTTGACCCCCTCTCAATCAGAAAGATTTCTGGCTCCCAGGTGTCTTTTATACAGGTAACGAGCTGAGATTAGAAACACACTCTTAAAGGGAGTGCTCCTAATCTCAGTTTGTTACATGTATAAAAGACACCTGTCCACAGAAGCAATCAATCAATCAGATTCCAAACTCTCCACCATGGCCAAGACCAAAGAGCTCGCCAAGGATGTCAGGGACAAGATTGTAGACCTACAGAAGGCTGGGATGGGCTACAAGACCATCACCAAGCAGCTTGGTGAGAAGGTGACAACAGTTGGTGTGATTATTCGCAAATGGATGAAACACAAAATAACTGTCAATCTCCCTCGGCCTGGGGCTTTATGCAAGATCTCACCTTGTGGAGTTGCAATGATCATGAGAACGGTGAGGAATCAGCCCAGAACCACACGGGAGGATCTTGTCAATGATCTCAAAGCAGCTGGGACCATAGTCACCAAGAAAACAATTGGTAACACACTACGCCGTGAAGGACTGAAATCCTGCAGCGCCCGCAAGGTCCCCCTGCTCAAGAAAGCACATATACAGGCCCGTCTGAAGTTTGCCAAATAACATCTGAATGATTCAGAGGAGAACTGGGTGAAAGTGTTGTGGTCAGATGAGACCAAAATCGAGCTCTTTGGCATCAACTCAACTCGCCGTGTTTGGAGGAGGAGGAATGCTGCCTATGACCCCAAGAACACCATCCCCACCGTCAAATATGGAGTTGGAAACATTATGCTTTGGGGGTGTTTTTCTGCTAAGGGGACAGGATAACTTCACCGCATCAAAGCGACGATGGACGGGGCCATATACCGTCAAATCTTGGGTGAGAACCTCCTTCCCTCAGCCAGGGCATTGAAAATGGGTCGTGGATGGGTATTCCAGCATGACAATGACCCAAAACACACAGCCAAGGCAACAAAGGAGTGGCTCAAGAAGAAGCACATTAAGGTCCTGGAGTGGCCTAGCCAGTCTCCAGACCTTAATCCCATAGAAAATATGTGGAGGGAGCTGAAGGTTCGAGTTGCCAAACGTCAGCCTCGAAACCTTAATGACTTGGAGAAGATCTGCAAAGAGGAGTGGGACAAAATCCCTCCTGAGATATGTGCAAACCTGGTGGCCAACTACAAGAAACATCTGACCTCTGTGATTGCCAACAAGGGTTTTGCCACCAAGTACTAAGTCATGTTTTGCAGAGGGGTCAAATACATATTTCCCTCATTAAAATGCAAATCATTTTATAACATTTTTGACATGTGTTTTTCTGGATTTTATTGTTGTTATTCTGTCTCTCACTGTTCAAATAAATCTACCATTAAAATTATAGACTGATCATTTATTTGTCAATGGGCAAACAAACAAAATCAGCAGGGAATCAAGCTAGTCGTCGTCTTGTCTCCTCACCTCCGTCTCGACACATGGCAGAACCCCTGGAGATCAAAAGCAGAATAAATGGAAGAGTGGAGGAGGCAGGGGTGGTGGGATGAAAAAGCAAACAAAGGTGACTTTATCTTCAATAACATGGGCCTGGAAATCCCTCTCACCACATCAAAGTACAGACCGAGAGAAGGTTTCTTTTTTAAATTAACTTTATTAAGGCCCTTAACCCCCTACTCTATCTTTTCAGTGTTTGGCCTGATGGGGCTTGGATAGGTGTAGCAATATAATAATGGCTCCACCCTGCTGTGTATTGGGCTCTGGGACTCTTCTGCCATATTACTTACACAAATCTAGAACCTCCAGTTATGCAAACACTAACTAGAAACTAATTTCCAATTTCAAACCAACCCTGGCCTAAAGTTTGATTTGGAATTAGTCACACAAGATTAATAGCTAGGGAGAATGTGTTAAGGACCAGTAAGGAACTGGGCAACTGAACAGTCAATTTCAGTTAATTGAAAATGTAACTTGCAATAAATATATTTACTATGCAAATGTACACATTTACAGCCAGTTAGAGCAAGTTTCAAATATTAACCAGCAAGACTCATTCAACTCACAGACAAAATATACAAATGGAAAAATATGCAAATATTTACATGCTTGTAAATGTTACTTGCAATACAAGACAGTTTCTTACAACCATCTTACCAACTTTCCCACAGCCAGTGTCTGCAAGAAAACACATCAATAAATAAAAACATTATTATTACAACATGATTAAGGTTATTTTCAAATACATACAATTTACAACAAGATGTAATGTAGTAAGATACCTACTGTCTTGAGGTGGGGAGCCTGCCAATCAGTGATAACATGGGTGGGGAAAACAACATCTGACAAAACAGATGACGGATGACGGACGACGGACACGATGGACAGACAAATTCATGCACATTGACGACATAAGACAAACAAGACTCATGAAAATGCTTGCCGCATCTCCTGCACCGGGCCACCTCCTTATCTTCTCACATACATCCTGCAGAAGCAGTGGATGCTGACCGCTGTTGTGTAGGGTGTAGACACTACATCTGTAGTGTCCGAACGGTTTGACCTACAAACTATTATGACCACTCTATGGAAAGGGGCGACTCTCATGGTGTTCTCCATTTTGTTCAAGTGTCAGGAGACTCGTCTGAAGTTGCTACCGAAAAACCGAATGGAAGTATGAAGGTAGTTTTGTGCCTACCCAAAAAAAGGGGTTAAATATTTGTAAAAAACAAACAAAACATTTCCAGAGTTGTTTCTTGTCACACCCTGGCTCTGGGACGCATTATGTTGAGCCAGGGTGTGTTCATTCTATGTGTTCTGTTTCTTTGTTGGGTGTTCTAGGTTGTTTATTTCTATGTTTAACTGAGTGACTCCCAATCAGAGGCAACGAGTGTCAGCTGTGTGCTGGTTGTCTCTGATTGGGAGCCATATTTAACTGTCTGTGTTTCACTTTGTGTTTGTGGGTTTTTGTTCCGTGTCGGTATTTGTTTACCGTGGACTTCACGAGTCGTGTTTAGTTTGGTATACTTTAACTAATTAAAGTCATGTTTGTTTCACACGCTGCGCCTTGGTCTACTCACTCATACGACGATCGTGACAGAAAAACCCACCGTAAAAGGACCAAGCAGCGTGTCCAGGAGCAGGCAGACTGGACATGGGAGGAAGCGCCAGGAAAGGAGATGGAGAGGCTGGCGATGGCCCAGGTGGGCAAATCGTGGTCCTGGGAAGACATGCTCGGGGGCAAGGGACCTTGGGGTAGGATTAAGGCCCTGGCGAGAGAGGAGCAGCGGCGTCAGCAGTGCCATCGTCGGAAGGACGAGAGGCACCCCCAATAATTTTTAGGGGGGCACACGGCATGGGCGACTGGGCAGCAGGAGGCTGCCACAGGGCGAAATGGGAGACGAGGAGAGAAGGCCACCGGGTTACGGGAGCCATTGGCGAGAGGAGGGAAGGAAGTTGTAGAGGCACGGCGAGAGGTACTGAGGTGTATTGCCAGTCCGGTCCGGCCCGTTCCTGATCCCCGTTTAAGGCCAGTGGTGTGTGTTCCCAGTACGGTTCGGCCTGTTCCTGCTCCACGCACCAAGCCTACGGTGTGCGTCGCCAGCCCAGCCCGGCCTGTCCCTGCTCCACGCACCAAGCCTACGGTGTGCGTCGCCAGCCCAGCCCGGCCTGTCCCTGCTCCACGCACCAAGCCTACGGTGTGCGTCGACAGCCCAGCCCGGCCTGTTCCTGCTCCACGCACCAAGCCTACGGGGTGCGTCGCCAGCCCAGCCCGGCCTGTCCCTGCTCCACGCACCAAGCCTACGGTGTGCGTCGCCAGCCCAGCCCGGCCTGTCCCTGCTCCACGCACCAAGCCTACGGTGTGCGTCGCCAGCCCAGCCCGGCCTGTCCCTGCTCCACGCACCAAGCCTACGGTGTGCGTCGTCAGCCTGGTCCAGCCCGTTCCTGCCACTCGCACCAAGCCAGGGGTGCGAGTCGTCAGCCTGGTTCAGCCCGTTCCTGCCACTCGCACCAAGCCAGGGGTGCGAGTCGTCAGCCTGGTCCAGCCCGTTCCTGCCACTCGCACCAAGTCAGGGGTGCGAGTCGTCAGCCAGGTCCGGCCCGTCGCTGCTCCACGCACCAAGCCAAGGGTGCGAGTCGTCAGTCCGGTGAGGCCCGTTCCGGCTCCACGCACCAAGCCAGGGGTGCGATCGTCAGCCCGGTCCGGTCCGTTGCTGCTCCACGCACCAAGCCAGGGGGGCGATCGTCAGCCAGGTCCGGTCCGTTCCTGCCTCACGCGCCAAGCCAGGGGTGCGCGTCGTCAGTCCGGTGCCTGATCAGGTACCGGTCAGCTGCTCCACAACGGAGCGTAAGCAATCCGCTCCGTCGATGTCCAGTCCAGATCCAGCCAGCGGGGTCAGACCGGTCCAGGGGCGCTACGGGGGAATTATGGAAGGGTGGTGGTCAAGCCCGGAGCCGGAGCCGCCTCCGAGGAGGAATGCCCACCCAGCCCTCCCCTGTTTGGGTTTTGTTGAGGCGTGGTCGCAGTCCGCGCCTTTAGGGGGGGGTACTGTCACACCCTGGCTCTGGGACTCATTATGTTGAGCCAGGGTGTGTTCATTCTATGTGTTCTGTTTCTTTGTTGGGTGTTCTAGGTTGTTTATTTCTATGTTTAACTGAGTGACTCCCAATCAGAGGCAACGAGTGTCAGCTGTGTGCTGGTTGTCTCTGATTGGGAGCCATATTTAACTGTCTGTGTTTCACTTTGTGTTTGTGGGTTTTTGTTCCGTGTCGGTATTTGTTTACCGTGGACTTCACGAGTCGTGTTTTGTTTGGTATACTTTAACTAATTAAAGTCATGTTTGTTTCACACGCTGCGCCTTGGTCTACTCACTCATACGACGATCGTGACATTTCTCAGTATTTTTTGAATATTTTTTTTGCCATTTATGAATGTGCTATTCAATGCGTTTCTATGGGCTTTAGTTGTAAAGGCTAAAATCAATATTTTATGAAATCATTTTTTATATGTATTGTTTTGATACCTAAAGGGGTCCTACAATTCAAAATCAAATAGCTAAATGATCCATAGTATGACCATCTTTAAACAATTCCATATGTCAGCTTAGGTGTTCTCGGGGTGATGAGAGGTGTTGGGTTTGCGCCATACATAGTGTTTTCCTTGATGGCCAAAAAGTTCAATTTTAGTCTCATCTGACCAGAGTACCTTCTTCCATATGTTTGGGGAGTCTCCCACATGTCTTTTGGTGAACACCAAACGTGTTTGCTTATTTTTTTCTTTAAGCAATGTCTTTTTTCTGGCCACTCTTCCGTAATGCCCAGCTCTGTGGAGTGTACAGCTTAAAGTGGTCCAATGGACAGATACTCCAATCTCCGCTGTGGAGCTTTGCAGCTCCTTCAGGGCTCTCTTTGGTCTCTTTGTTGCCTCTCTGATTAATGCCCTCCTTGCCTGGTCCGTGAGTTTTGGTGGGCAGCCCTCTCTTGGCAGGTTTGTTGTGGTGTCATATTCTTTCAGTTTTTTTAATAATGGATTTAATGGTGCTCCGTGGGAGGTTCAAAGTTTCTGATACTTTTTTATAACCCAACCCTGATCTGTACTTCTCAACAACTTTGTCCCTGACCTATTTGGAGAGTATTGATGGTGCCCCTTGCTTAGTGGTGTTGCAGACTCTGGGGCCTTTCAGAACAGGTGTATATATACTGAGATCATGTGACAGATCATATGACACTTAGATTGCACACAGGTGGACTTTATTTCACTAATTATGTGACTTCTGGAGGTAATTGGTTTCACCAGATCTTTTTTAGTGGCTTCATATGAACACACCACTTTTCCGTTATTTACTTTTTAGATTGTTTTTTAACAAGTAATTTTTTTCATTTCACTTCACCAATTTAGACTATTTTGTGTATGTCCATTACATGAAATCCCAATAAAAATCAATTTAAAATACAGGTTGTAATGCAACAAAATAGGAAAAGCGCCAAGGGGGATGAATTATTTTGCAAGCCACTGTATAGTCTCTTACCCATATACATGGATGGACGCTTCTCTCTCTCTGTCACGGATGCCATGGTTGCCCTTAGTTTGAAGATGTAATCCGGAGACAGGTGATTTATACAACAGCCTTCTGTGTGTTCTCTTTTCGACTCCGTCTGCATATTTGCAATCAAACGCCAGAATCTTCTCCATCTCCTTAGCTATTGTCGTGACTTTCAATAATATGATGACTGTTATTTATCAAATCAACTAAATATGTTTAATTGTTACTCAATTAAATTAATAATGTAACAATTAACTCATTAGGATTTGGGGCACTACGGAATAACTTGTTTATAGAATTACCATTTCCCGAATTAAACTCTAAAAGGTCTTTACCTATCAATATGTATAAAACAGTCAACGGACAAATCATTACCCCTTACCAGTCTCATTCTGAACGGTCACAGACTTCTTGGATCTGCACAAACCCCAGCTTTACTTATGAATCAGTACTACCCAAATTGGTTTAATTATTTATTTACTAGCTAACTAAATAATAACACAGAATAACATTCACACTTAATACATGAGAGAAAGTCCCTAGCGGACTAACAACTGCTTGGTTACCAAAGGAGGGAGTGGGGTAAGGAAGAGAGAGGGAGAAGGAGAGAGAGACAAAGAGAGAGTCAAACTTATCGTTGATGCATTTGGAAACTACCCTCAAAGTAATCATAATACTTTGCTCACAAACCACCGCCCGTTCGGGGTAAGAAATCATTAATGCATTTACGTGCTTGCCGTCGTCTTTGTTCATCGTCTCTCTGTTGAAACCAAGCCTTCTTAAAAAGGGGGTTTTGGGAGAGTCCTGTGTAAGGCTCTGATTGTCCACCAAAGGTCACAATGTCCTTCTTCTTAGTTGTCCTAGTCATGTAGTGGAGTGTTTTCAGAGCAGATACTCAGATGCACCAATGATTGTCTGAGATGGGATTTTCTCCTTCCCACCTCGTGTCTTTAGTCAGAGTTTGAAGCACTTTACACGCACAGCTGCAGACTGGCAATGTTTAGGTCTAGTCTCGTGAGTTTATCTTCTTCTTCTTGAGTTTCAAAGTTCTAACCATTTCAAACGTGTAGCCACAGCTCCACGCTTTCTGGTCTGATGTGAATTTCGTTACCAAGGGGCATTTCATCATGCTGACACAATCTCTGATCTCACTCGGGGCGTGGCTAGTCACTGTGCATAGTTTATATGAAAAACAATTATCTCATTAGAAAACTAAAATCACATTCCTATCTTAACGAAAATACTATCATCCTTAATCATATATTTTATATAACATTTGGATGTAAACTTGACAGATAGAATGTGTACACTTTCCGAGTTACAGTATTTTCTTTATACCATCCTTAATGACATCTCAAAATAATAAACAATGTGACATGATTATTCTTTAGATCCGCACTGACCATTCCAAACATTTGGATGTTAGAAACTTTTTGGACGTCATAGTTTTGGCTCAAAAGTCTTCTGTAGACAAAGGGCATTCCTTTAGTAATACTGAAGAGCAAGAGAGATTCCCCTCCTCCCTAATTTATGACAGGGTGTGAGGTGTCAAAATCGGCCCAAACCCCCCCCTCCTCCCCCCTTCCTGTGGGTGAGAGGGGGTCTGGTCATCGTCAGCCATTTGCGAAGCTGATCTGAGGCCTTGGATCCTCACCCAGGAGAGTCATGACACTATTGACTGTAAGTCCATTGATTTCAAAACTCGGTCTTCCGGAAAGTGGAGAGCAAAGCTTATGCAGTTCTACTACGTGATATCTTTCAAAAAAGCCACTTTAGAAAGAATTACGTACACATACTGACCAGTTCATATTATAGACAGAAGCGTGCTACATGTCAGACCATCCGAACTCATCTCTCGGCATGTCCAGCCCACTCATTATCTCAGCCAATCATGGCTAGTGGGAAGGTTGCTGTCTTTTTCCATGGGTAAACCAACTAGGCTCATAATTTAACAATGTTATTCATATTTACAGATGGCATACATTTTTGTTATTAAGGCACATGAAAGTTCACATGTTCCAGAAGGCATTTCGGCCAAAATAATGCATTTTAATAAAAAATATATGTTTAAGTTCAAATGGTGTGCCTGTGAAGTAGTGACGCGCGACATTCGCCTAGTTTCCTGAATCGAGTCACAAATGGTTGTTGACATGCTGAACAATCCTAAGGGTGGAGTGTTTCAGCATGATATAGATAAAGTTTAATGGGATTGGGGATGGGTTTTGGGGGGACGGTGGGACGGTGGGAGGGTGGGAGGGTGGGAGGGTGTGGTAGAAGTTAGGGATTTATTTGGTGTAGAATTTTATTTTCATGGTAGTACAGAATTGGGCAGATCAAGAATTGGGCAGATCATGATTGTTCGTACATTCCAGCACAGTAGGTGGCGGCATACACTTAAACGATTGTTTGCGGAGCGCCATGATATCATAGAAGAAGACGAAGAAGAAGAGATTACTAGAAACAAACTAGGTTTACCTTTTTTATCTGTGTATTAATTGTCAGAGTAGAGAATACACAATTTTGTGTAACTCAGAATGGGTCAAAATTCTACAAAGATCCAGGAAAAAAAGGACCTTGTGCATTTCAGGTAAGATAACAACCCAATGTTTATATCCCAGGACAAATTAGCTAGCAACAACAAGCTAGCCAGCTAAATATCCATGAATGTTTCACGTGTTTCGACCTGTCCCCAAATTAATATAGTTAGTTCAGAGTTTGTTTTGACATTTCAACCTACATGTACTGATCGCGTCTGGTGTGGATGGACAAAATCTATGTATTTACATAAGAGTCAACACTGTGACACTCATCATTTCCCATTGAATGCAATGTATTGACATAAGCATCAAGCATTGTGAAGCTTATCTTGTCACATTGAATGCACTGTATTGACATAAGAGTCAATTTGGTGAAGCTCATCATTTGCCATTGACTGCCATGTATTGACAGAAGCTTCATATGTTATGAAGCATTACTTTTAGAAAAATCTTCACGTGAGGACGTTTTGAGGCTGATAATGGGCTCTACATTAACTATTAACTAACTACATGAACTGTTAGATTAATAAATTACACAGCTAACTAGCAGCATATTATGTTTAGTGATATAGCTAATGCATTTTGAGTTTCCACTTCCTGAGACAGTGAATTAGCCTAAGTCCATATTCTATATATTTTATCAATAAGATGTCCCTAGTCTTGGTGCGTGCAAATGTGATTGCATTTGTCATTGTAACTGAACATTTTGCTTACATTAATGAAAATGTAATCAAATAAATCGAATTCATAATGAATTAATGATGTGTGTCGGGAGCCAGTCATTTTACCAACACACCTAACATTCCTATTTTACCAACTCTGTCGAGTACAAGCATATTAAGGTTATAATATTATTCAGATTAATATAATAATTTTTGTATGTGATTTATAATGACATACACTACCAGTCAAAAGTTTGGACACACCTACTCATTCAAGGTTTTTCTTTATTTTTTACAATTTTCTACATTGTAGAATAATAGTGACGACATCAAAACTATGAAATAACCCATATGGAATCATGTAGTAACCAAAAAAGTGTTAAACAAATCAAATATATATATATATATATATATATATGTATTTGAGATTCTTTAAATAGCCACCCTTTGCCTTGAGGACAGCTTTGCACACTATTGGCATTCTCTCTACCAGCTTCATGAGGTAGTCACCTGGAATGCATTTCAATTAACAGGTGTGCCTTCTTAAAAGTTAATTTGTAGAATTTCTTTCCTTCTTAATGCGTTTGAGCCAATCAGTTGTGTTGTGACAAGTTAGGGGTGGTATACAGAATATAGCCCTATTTGGTAAAAGACCAAGTCCATATTATGGCAAGAACACACAAATAAGCAAAGATAAACGACAGTCCATCATTACTTTAAGACATGAAGGTCAGTCAATACGGAACATTTCAAGAACTTTGAAAGTTTCTTTAAGTGCAGTCGCAAAAACCATCAAGCACTATGATGAAACTCGCTCTCATGAGGATCGCCACAGGAATGTAAGACCCAGAGTTACCTCTGCTGCAGAGGAGACGTGCATTAGAGTTACCAGCCTCAGAAATTGCAGCCCAAATAAATGCTTCACAGAGTTCAAGTAACAGACACATCTCAACATCAGCTGTTCAAAAGAGACTGCGTGAATCAGGCCTTCATTTACATTTTAGTCATTTAGCAGACGCTCTTATCCAGAGCAACTTACAGTTAGTGAATACAATGTTTATTTTTATTTTATTTTTTATACTGGCCCCCCGTGGGAATCGAACCCACAACCCTGGCGTTGCAAACGCCATGCTCTATCAACTGAGCTACATCCCTGCCGGCCATTCCCTCCCCTACCCTGGACGACGCTGGGCCAATTGTGCGCCGCCCATGAGTCTCCCGGTCGCGGCCAGCTGCGACAGAGCCTGGATTCGAACCAGGATCTCTAGTGGCACAGTTAGCACTGCGATGCAGTGCCTTAGACCACTGCGCCACTCATGGTCGAATTTCTGCAAAGAAACCACTACTAAAGGACACCAATGAGAAGAAGATACTTTCTTGGGCCAAGGAACACGAGCAATGGACATTAGACCGGTGGAAATTTGTCCCTTGGTCTGATGAGTCCAAATTGGAGATTTTTGGTTCCAACCGCCGTGTCTTTGTGAGACGCGATGTGGGTGAACGGATGATCTCTGCATGTTTATTTCCTACCGTAAAGCATGGAGGAGGAGGTGTTATGGTGTGGGGGTGCTTTGCTGGTGACACTGTCTGTGATTTATTTAGAATTCAAGGCACACTTAACCAGCATGGATACCACAGCATTTGTTTTTCCAGGCTGTGTAAGGGCTATTTGACCAAGAAGGAGAGAGTGATGGAACGCTGCATCAGATGACCTGGCCTCCACAATCCCCCGACCTCAACCCAATTGAGATGGTTTAGGATGAGTCGGACTGCAGAGTGAAGGAAAAGCAGCCAACAAGTGCTCAGCATATGTGTGAACTCCTTCAAGATTGTTAGAAATGCATTCCAGGTGAAGCTGGTTGAGAGAATGACAAGAGTGTGCAAAGCTGTCGTCAAGGCAAAGGATGTCTTCACTATTATTCTACAGTGTAGAAAATTGTAAAAATAAAGAAAAACCCTTGAATGAGTAGGTGTGTCCAAACTTACTGTAGGATAAAGAAAACTACATTTTAACTTCCTCTTGAACTGACCAGTATTTTCCTACATTCTACACTAGAGCACTGAGTTGGCCTATGTTAGATGTCTGTTTGTTTAGTAAGAAAGCATGTGAAATCTATCAAAACACAGATTTTTGGAGAGTCTGCATTTTGAATGATTAGTCTAATGGTGATGGGAGTTAGAGGTCCCATTCCGAAATGGACCCAAGGTTTTCCCACCCGGACCTGATAACGGCTGATATACAGTGGGGGAAAAAGTATTTAGTCAGCCACCAATTGTGCAAGTTCTCCCACTTAAAAAGATGAGAGAGGCCTGTAATTTTCATCATAGGTACACGTCAACTATGACAGACAAAATGAGAAAAACAAATCCAGAAAATCACATTGTAGGATTTTTAATGAATTTATTTGCAAATTATGGTGGAAAAAAAGTATTTGGTCAATAACAAAAGTTTCTCAATACTTTGTTATATACTCTTTGTTGGCAATGACACAGGTCAAACGTTTTCTGTAAGTATTTTGGCCCATTCCTCCATGCAGATCTCCTCTAGAGAAGTGATGTTTTGGGGCTGTCGCTGGGCAACACAAACTTTCAACTCCCTCCAAAGAATTTCTATGGGGTTGAGATCTGGAGACTGGCTAGGCCACTCCAGGACCTTGAAATGCTTCTTACGAAGCCACTCCTTCGTTGCCCAGGCGGTGTGTTTGGGATCATTGTCATGCTGAAAGACCCAGCCATGTTTCATCTTCAATGCCCTTGCTGATGGAAGGAGGTTTTCACTCAAAATCTCACGATACATGGCCCCATTCATTCTTTCCTTTACACGGATCAGTCGTCCTGGTCCCTTTGCAGAAAAACAGCCCCAAAGCATGATGTTTCCACCCCATGCTTCACAGTAGGTATGGTGTTCTTTGGATGCAAGTCAGCATTCTTTGTCCTCCAAACACGACGAGTTGAGTTTTTACCAAAAGGTTATATTTTGGTTTCATCTGACCATATGACATTCTCCCAATCCTCTTCTGGATCAAATGCACTCTAGCAAACTTCAGACGGGCCTGGACATGTACTGGCTTAAGCAGGGGGACACATCTGGCACTGCAGGATTTGAGTCCCTGGCGGCGTAGTGTGTTACTGATGGTAGGCTTTGTTACTTTGGTCCCAGCTCTCTGCAGGTCATTCACTAGGTCCCCCCGTGTGGTTCTGGGATTTTTGCTCACCGTTCTTGTGATCATTTTGACCCCACGGGGTGAGATCTTGCGTGGAGCCCCAGATCGAGGGAGATTATTAGTGGTCTTGTATGTCTTCCATTTCCTAATAATTGCTCCCACAGTTGATTTCTTCAAACCAAGCTGCTTACCTATTGCAGATTCAGTCTTCCCAGCCTGGTGCAGGTCTACAGTTTTGTTTCTGGTGTCCTTTGTCAGCTCTTTGGTCTTGGCCATAGTGGAGTTTGGAGTGTGACTGTTTGAGGTTGTGGACAGGTGTCTTTTATACTGATAACAAGTTCAAACAGGTGCCATTAGTACAGGTAACGAGTGGAGGACAGAGGAGCCTCTTAAAGAAGAAGTTACAGGTCTGTGAGAGCCAGAAATCTTGCTTGTTTGTAGGTGACCAAATACTTATTTTCCACCATAATTTGCAAATAAATTCATTAAAAATCCTACAATGTGATTTTCTGGAAAAAAAATTCTCAATTTGTCCGTCATAGTTGACGTGTACCTATGATGAAAATTACAGGCCTCTCTCATCTTTTTAAGTGGGAGAACTTGCACAATTGGTGGCTGACTAAATACTTTTTTCCCCCACTGTACATACAATGTATTTATTTTTTACATAGAGGCTAATAATTAGCTGGTTGATAACTCAATTAGGTTAGTAACATCTGAGTTTGGAGCGAAAACCTTCAGAAGGGCAGCTCTCCAGGAACAGTAGCTGCTGCTTTTGCAACAGCTAATGGGGATCCTAATAAAATCCTAAATCCTAAGGGTTGGAGAGCCCAGGCATACATGAATTTGAGCGGAATAGGCTATCATCTGTTGCGGCGCGAAAGGCAGCTCCTTAAACAGCTTCTTGATGCGTGGAGTGAAATAAGAGTTCTTATAAGCTCAACGTTGTGCAACATTTCTATATACTATCGCGTTGATGGCCTCTCTTAAAAAGAGGAGGATCCCAGCTACGCGCATTGCTTCGCTTTACAACCGGAGTAGCCTACCTGGCAAACGCGGGACAGGTGTCGTCCATTTGCTATTTGAGTGCATACGAATGGCATGCCCATGCAGCTGATAATGGCCCATTCTAAATCGAAACTAATTTCACACATATTATTTAGTATAATATGTAAAGAGAAAATATTACGTGGAGAATAGTCTGATGGGTGAGAATATTATCACTTGTGAATGAGAGAATAATGAACAGTCTGCAGTCTAGGCAAGAAACAGAGCACGTCTTTTTTGTGACTTTAAAAAAAATCCTCAATAGTCGCATCATATGTTTGGATTTCTAAAACATTATAACTAAAGTTGCCAAATAACTCTAAATGAAGCGTATAGGACCTGTTTCAAATGATCACTTTTAACACTCAACACAGAATAGCCCACTCCATGTGCACAATCGCTCTGAAATAGTTTGAGAAAAATATAATTGATATTTTATTCAGCTATGTTATCTTATATTCTTCTTACTATAAAATCAGATAATATAAAATAATGGCATAGCTTGTTTTCTATAAATGAACTAGACTTAAGCCTATAGATCAGTAGGCCTAACATACAGTACATATTAAATTCTGTTCTTCTGAAATACATTTTCTTCATATCATAATGTTTATTAAGACCTGCCTAAAATACATAATCTGATTATTGTGATGGTGTAGGCAAATATTCAATGGTTTTATTATACTTTTTTATTTTATTTAGTTGTTCCAATGGCTCACATCGGCAGCTTGTGTCACGGTTCCCTCAGACAGAACCCAGAAGCAGACCAGGACAAGGAGAGTTGAACGAAGGTGAGGGTTTATTACAGATTCAAAAAAAGGTGCAGAATAATCCAGGGACAGAGCGGGCGGCGTGGATGAGTTGTTGAGGGTGCAGTTGTTGGTCCAGTGATGGCTCGGCAGCCGCCGACCATCAGGCAGAGGTAGGGTGAAGGTTCCGGACGAGTGACTGCAGATGGGACAAAAACGGAGGTAAGTAAACCAAAAACCAACAAGGTACAAAACAACAAAACTAACGCTAGACGCTCTAGGACTGATACTCTGACAAAACCTACTGTTCATGGCTAACGATCCGGCAGGAACTGGATGTTCGGCCAGAGCCTAAGAAGGGTGATGATCAGGACCAGGTGTGCAGATTGCTGATGGGATGCAGGTGCGGAAAACAAGAGCGCTCCCCGGAGCGTTCCCGAACCCTCGGGAAACTGGAGATTACGAACAGGAAAAACTAGTCACCAGACAGGACCCGACTCAGACAGCCGGGATCGTTACAGTACCCCCCTCCGACGAACGCCACCGGGCGGACTCCCGGAGCGCCAGGATGGAGGCGGTAGAAGTCACTGATGAGGTCCGCATCTAGGACCTGTCGCCGCGGAATCCAACTCCTCTCCTCAGGGCCATACCCCTCCCAGTCCACGAGATACTGGAAACCCCGGCCCCGCCGTCTGGAATCCATGATGCGACGCACCGTGTAGGCAGGACCACCTCCGATCATCCGAGGAGGAGGAGGAGGAGGCGGAGGAGGCAACAGAGGACTGAGGAAGACAGGCTTGAGGCAGGAGACATGAAAGGTGGGATGGACTCTGAGCGTCCTCGGTAGTTTGAGTCGAACTGCCACTGGATTGATCACCTTCTCCACCACAAACGGACCAATGAACTTCGGTAACAACTTCCTAGACTCAGTCCGTAACGGAAGATCCCGTGTGGCCAACCAAACCCTATCTCCGATGGTATAGGTGGGAGCGGGGATCCGGCGACGATTCGCCTGGAGCTGATACCGGTCCGAAACTCTAAGGAGTGCCTTTCTGGCCCGATGCCAGGTCCGGTGGCAACGACGAATATGGGCCTGAACAGAAGGCACTGAGAGCTCCTTCTCCTGAGAAGGAAACAGGGGAGGTTGGTAGCCATACAGGCACTGGAAGGGAGACATCCCAGTGGCAGATGTAGGAAGAGTATTGTGGGCATATTCAACCCAAGGCAACTGAGAGACCCAGGAGGTGGGGTTGGAAGAGACCAGACAGCGTAGCGTGGATTCCATCTTCTGGTTGGCTCTCTCCGCCTGACCATTGGATTGGGGGTGAAAACCAGATGTGAGACTGACTGTAGCTCCAATGGCCAAACAGAAGGACTTCCAGACAGCTGAGGTAAACTGAGGGCCACGGTCGGAAACGATATCACTGGGCAAACCGTGGACCCTGAAAACCTCCCTAACCAGGATCTCGGACGTCTCCGAGGCAGAGGGAAGCTTGGCAATTGGCACAAAGTGGGCGAACTTGCTGAATCTGTCCACGATAGTCAGAACGACCGTGTTCCCCTCAGAAGCGGGCAACCCAGTGACGAAGTCCAGGGCCAGATGCGACCATGGTCGCCGGGGAATAGGAAGGGGGTGAAGTAGTCCAGAGCTGGGCCGATTGGTACTCTTATTCTGCGCACACACTGGACAGGCAGCAACAAACCCCCGAGTATCCTCGGCCATGGCAGGCCACCAAAAACGTCTGCGAAGAAACGCCATTGTCCGAGCCACGCCAGGGTGACAAGCCATCTTGCTGGCGTGGGACCATTTGAGGACAGCCGGACGAACCGACTCAGGCACAAACAACCGACCGGGTGGACCGTTACCGGGACCGGGCTGAGTCCGAAGGGCCGCCAGCACCTCCTCCTCAATCCTCCACATAACTGCTCCCACGACGCAGTTCCGGGGGAGAATTGTCTCGGTCTTGGACCCACTCTCCTCCGTCTTGGAGAACATCCGGGACAAGGCGTCCGCCTTGCCGTTCTTAGATCCAGGTCGGAACGTCAGGGAAAACTTGAATCGTCCGAAAACAACGCCCACCTGGCCTGACGGGAGTTGAGACGTTTAGCCGATTGCACGTAAGCAAGATTCTTGTGGTCAGTCCAGACAATAAACGGTTGCTCCGCCCCCTCCAACCAGTGGCGCCACTCCTCCAAGGCAAGTTTCACCGCGAGAAGCTCCCGGTTACCCACATCGTAATTCCTCTCCGCAGGCGAAAGGCGACGAGAGTAGTAGGCGCAGGGATGGAGTTTACTGTCCGTGGAGCATCGCTGCGACAGGATGGCGCCAACTCCCACATCAGACGCGTCCACTTCAACGACGAACTGACGGGCCGTGTCCGGTTGAGAGAGAATCGGTGCGTTGGTGAATCGCCTCTTCAAATCCAGAAACGCCACGATCCGCCTCCGGATTCCACTTGAAGGTCCTGATACTGGAAGTCAAGGCAGTTAATGGAGCGGCCACACGGCTGTAATCCCGGATGAATCTGCGGTAGAAATTCGCAAACCCCAAAAATCTCTGGAGCTGCAATCTCGTACCGGGCTGGGCCCATTCCAGAACCGCTCTAACCTTCTCCTGGTCCATCCTAATCTCTCCCCTGGAGATGATGTACCCGAGAAAGGATGTCGTGTGGGCGTGAAACTCGCACTTCTCGGCCTTCACGAACAGGCGATTCTCCAACAATCGCTGCAGAACCTGCCGGACATGCTGGACGTGGTCGGAAGGTTCCTTCGAGAAGATCAGAATGTCATCCAGGTAAACAAACACAAAGAGACCGATCATATCTCTCAGGACGTCGTTCACCATACTCTGGAATACCGCTGGAGCATTGGTCAGTCCAAACGGCATCACCTGATACTCGAGTGACCCATCGGTGTATTGAAACCCGTCAACCACTCGTCCCCCTCTCTGATCCGGACCAGGTGATACGCATTGCGTAGGTCTAGCTTGGTGAACACCGTAGCACCCTGTAAGGAGTCGAAGGCAGAACTCATCAAGGGCAGGGGATACTTGTTCTTGACCGTGATGTCATTCAACCCCCGATAATCAATACACGGTCGAAGAGAGCCATCCTTCTTACCCACAAAGAAGAATCCTGCCCCCAGGGGTGATGACGAGGGACGAACGAGACCAGCAGCTAGGGACTCCTTGATGTAGGTCTCCAACGCCTCACGTTCAGGTCGGGAGATACTGTATAACCTTCCCTTGGGGTAGACAGCTCCAGGGACCAGGTTGATGGCACAATCATATGGTCGGTGGGGGAGGAAGTGACAGAGCCTTCTGCTTACTGAAAACTTCCCCCAAATCGTGATATGTCTCGGGGAACCAGGGACAAATCTGGGGGTTTAGCCTCAATCACCTGACTGGGAACCGAATGGGGGCAGGCAGTCTTGAGACAGTTAGCATGACAATCAAGGCTCCAACTCGTTACCTTGCCCGTCACCCAATCGAACGTGGGATTGTGTTCCCTTCAGCCAGGGGTATCCAAGGACCAGAGGAACATGGGAAGACGGCAGAATGAAGAATGAAATCATCTCAGAATGATTCCCCGACAACCGCATCTTAACCGGTTCAGTCCTCATCGTGATACGTGCCAGACTACTGCCGTTCAGAGTGGTCGCTTCAATGGCTTCCGGCAATTGCTCCTTGGAAAGCCCCAGCTGTTCCACCAACTCGGCATCAAGAAAGCTTCCATCGGCACCTGAATCGATAAAAGCGTTAAGCGCTAAGCTCTGATTCCTGTTCACAAGGGTAGCCGGGAAACGGGGTCTGACAGAGGTACTGAGAGGTTGAAACTGGCTCGCTAACAGTCCTCCCAACTTTAGCGAGCCGGGCAGTTTGACGACCGCCGGGAACAAGTGGAGATGTAATGTCCCGAGCGACCACAGTAGAGGCAGCAGTTGGTCTTACGTCTATGTTGACGCTCCTCCTTGGTTAACCCGTGCCGCCCCACTTGCATGGGTTCAGAATCGGGAGAGAGGTCCTCTCCACTAATCCTTTGTGGTGGAGAATGATCGACGTGTTCTGGTCCACCACCCGACCCGACTGGGAACTGAGAAGCTGATCGATTGGACGGACCCCATTGCTTCTCCCTCCTTCGCTCTCGGACTCGATTATCCACCCGAATAGACAAGGCTACCAAGCTGTCCAGGTCACTAGGCTCCGGATAAGAGATCAACTCATCCTTGAGCTGCTCCGACAGACCCTGGTAAAAGGCCGCTTGCAAAGACTCCTCGTTCCACCCACTCTCCACAGCCAACGTCTTGAACTCGATCACGAAGTCGGCCACGCTGCGAGTTCCTTGGTGAAGAGAAAACAGGCGCCTAGCTGCGTCCCTCCCTCGGACGGAATGGTCGAAGAGCTTCCTCATCTCGGCCGTGAACCCCTGGTATGAAGCCATGCAGGGATCCTGTCGTTCCCAAACGGCTGAAGCCCACTCCAGCGCTCGACCACGCAGCAACTCAATCACAAAGGCTATCCTAGCCTTGTCTGTGGCATAAGAGTAGGGCTGTAGATCGAACACTAATCCACACTGCATAAGGAAGGAACGGCATCTTCCCAGCTCCCCCTCATATTTATCCGGCGTCGGAACCTTGGGCTCACGGAGGGACACAACTTCAGAAGCGGCAGGCGAGATGGGTGAAACCGGTAGTGGGTCCTCCACCGGACACTGGCGTTGGTTCTGGACCTCCGTCAGACCGGAAGAAAGGTTCGAACTGACAACGCGATCTCCTGTAGTACCGTGCTATGATGGCCCAACATCTTCTCCTGCTGGGTAATGGCATGGCGAACAGAGTCCAGGTCCGCTGGGTTCATTACTGGCCGGATCGTTCTGTCACGGTTCCCTCAGACAGAACCCAGAAGCAGACCAGGACAAGGAGAGTTGAACGAAGGTGAGGGTTTATTACAGATTCAAAAAAGGTGCAGAATAATCCAGGGACAGAGCGGGCGGCGTGGATGAGTTGTTGAGGGTGCAGTTGTTGGTCCAGTGATGGCTCGGCAGCCGCCGACCATCAGGCAGAGGTAGGGTGAAGGTTCCGGACGAGTGACTGCAGATGGGACAAAAACGGAGGTAAGTAAACCAAAAACCAACAAGGTACAAAACAACAAAACTAACGCTAGACGCTCTAGGACTGATACTCTGACAAAACCTACTGTTCATGGCTAACGATCCGGCAGGAACTGGATGTTCGGCCAGAGCCTAAGAAGGGTGATGATCAGGACCAGGTGTGCAGATTGCTGATGGGATGCAGGTGCGGAAAACAAGAGCGCTCCCCGGAGCGTTCCCGAACCCTCGGGAAACTGGAGATTACGAACAGGAAAAACTAGTCACCAGACAGGACCCGACTCAGACAGCCGGGATCGTTACAGCTTGAATGCGTGGAAGCCCGGAGATGCAAATAATGTTTATGTAAATTAACGGTCAATTACCGTGAGACCGGAGGTCATTTGCATGACAGTTACTTGCTGACATAATGTCATGACCGCCACAGCCCTAAACTGGCCTCTCTTTTTTTAAGTCTAGCATTTTCTTTCAACCCTGCATTTTGTAGTCTAAATTCTCCTCTCTTTACCTGTCCTCTCTCTATACTGTACCATATCTAATCTTCTACTCCCTGCCAATCCAAGTGTCTAAAATTAAATCCTCTAACCAGTGATTCATACTTGACAAGTCTATCAGCGAACTACAGTGCATTCGGAAACTATTCAGACCCCTTGACTTTTTCCACATTTTGTTACGTTACAGCCTTATTCAAAAATGTATTACATCGTTTTTTCCCCTCATCAATCTACACGCAATACCCCATAGTGACAAAGCAAAAACAGGTTTTTCATAATTTTTTGCTAATTTATAAAAAATTAACAAATTAAATATTACATTTACATAAGTATTCAGACCCTTTACTTAGTACTCGATTCTTCTTGGGTATGACCCTACAAGCTTGGCACACCTGTATTTGGGGAGCTTCTCCCATTCTTCTCCACAGATCCTCTCAAGCTCAGTCAGGTTGGATGGGGAGCGTTGCTGCACAGCTATTTTCAGTTCTCTCCAGAGATGTTCGATCGGGTTCAAGTCCAGGCTCTGGCTGGGCCACTCAAGGACATTCAGAGACTTGTCCCGAAGCCACTCCTGCATTGTCTTGGCTGTGTGCTTAGGGTCGTTGTCCTGTTGGAAGGTGAACCTTTGCCCCAGTCTGAGGTCCTGAGCGCTCTGGAGCAGGTTTTCATCAAGGATCTCTCTGTACTTTCACTCGATCCTGACTAGTCTTCCAGTCCCTGCCGCTGAAAAACATTCTCACAGCATGATGCTGCCACCACCATGCTTTACCGTAGGGATGGTGCCAGGTTTGCTCCAGATGTGACAATTGGCATTCAGGCCAAAGAGTACTATCTTGGTTTCATCAGACTGGATAATCTTGTTTCTCATGGTCTGAGAGTCTTTAGGTGCCTTTTGGCAAACTCCAAACGGGCTGTCATGTGCCTTTTACTGAGGAGTGGCTTCCGTCTGGCCACTCTACCATAAAGGCCTGATTGGTGGAGTGCTGCAGAGATGGTTGTCCTTCTGGAAGGTTCTCCCCTAGGAAGAGTCTTGGTGGTTCCAAACTTCTTCCATTTAAGAATGATGGAGGCCACTGTGTTCTTGGGGACCTTCAATGCTGCAGAAATGTTTTGGTACCCTTCCCCAGATCTGTGCCTTGAAACAATCCTGTCTTCGGCGCTCTGCGGACAATTCCTTCAACCACATGGCTTGGTTTTTGCTCTGACATGCATTACCAACCGTGGGACCTTATATAGACAGTTGTGTGCCTTTCCAAATCATGTTCAATAAATTTAATTTACCACAGGTGGACTCTAATCAAGTTGTAGAAACATCTCAAGGATGATCAATGGAAACAGGATGCACCAGAGCTCAATTTCGAGTCTCGTATCAAAGGGTCTGAATACTTATGTAAATAAGGTATTTTATTTTTTATTTTAATTTACAAAGATTTCTCAACCTGTTTTCGCTTTGTCATTATGGGATATTGTGAGTAGATTGCTGAGGAAATATTATTTTTAAATCCATTTTAGAATAAGACTGTAATGTAACAAAATGTGTAAAAGGTCAAGGGGTCTGAATACTTTCTGAAGGCACTGTATACACTAAAGAAAATTAGTTAAAAACAACCCAACTTAGGTTATTTCACTAACCCAGTGCTGGGTCACTATAGCACAGAACTCAAGCTGGGTTATTTTCACCAAGCATCGCTGGGTTATGTGAATTACCCAAATCTCCTCTCCTCTGCTCTCCTAACCTCAACTCACCTCATATCCCCTCCCTTTCCATCACCTCTTTGCTCCACTGAGTCCTGACGGGTGTTAATTTTCCCGCCTTCCTTCCTCTCCTCCCACACTCTGCAGGAAGACTCCTCCCCTCCTGCAGAGTGTGAATCTCTCTCCTCTCCTGCTCTCTCTGTCCCTGAGCCTGTTATTCACGTGTCTCCCCGGACACCTGGCTAACAGATTGCCAATAAGCTGGGTGGCAGGCAGTTCCAACACGTGTCCCCCCACCCCCAGTAATGGCCTGCCTCTGCTCCCCGTCCCTTTCTCTCCAGGGCATTCAACCGCATCTCCCTCCCCCTACTCCTACCTCTCGCTCTCTCGCTCTCACCTCTTCTCCACTTTGCTCATTGTCACTATCTCCACCTACTTCTCCTCTCCATGCCATTATCTGGTCATCTTCTCCCTCTCCCCCACACCTTTCCTTTCCTCTTTTTCTCTACACTTTGATTCAAACCATCTATTCACTCCAATACTACCCTGCCTCAATTTCTAGAGGCCACACACTCAGAGGTGGTCACAAGGTAAGGAGATGGGACCTTGACAGGAACATGCGATGGGGACCTGATCTCTCTGAGGAGGTCAGGGGAAAAGGATTGTAAGGCAGGAGAGGTTCTATGGATGAGTGTGGGCGGATAAGGCATATGGGTCTCTGCCAACCAATGTATCTTGGTGTTACCCTAGTGTGGTTTATGATGAATTCTAAAGTATATTTTAACATAAACACACTCTGTTGAGTACCTTTCACACTTCAATTCAAACTGTTTGCCATCAAACCTTCCTGGGACTTCAGCATACACCTTTCAGTCTCATTTCCAGTTATAGATTTTAGGAATTGATCGGAAAGCACACATGTATGCAACTGGGATGAAATGTGCCTAGAGTATCCTATAACCTTTCCAGTATATCTACCTCTTCGCACTCTATAAATGACACTGTAACATTTCAGATTACTATTTTCCCAGAATGTAAGTAAGTAAGAGTGTGTGTGTGTGTGTGCGTGTGTGCGTGCGTGCATCAATGGCGGAATCGATTTCATCCTTCTGACAACTCAGCTTCATCTGATGCAAGGGTATTTATGAGGAGAGTTATTTTCTTTCCTATACACCTCTGATTACAAGCATTTCCATTTAAAGTACATCCTTTCAAGTGATGTACTTTTCACAGGTTGAGCCGAAAAACAATAACAATATCTGCTGGTGGCTCCTGTACAGGGGATAAAATCCATTCTTCTGCAAAAATAAATAAATTTCTCCCAGCCTTGTGCTGTCACCGTCTCCAGGTGATTGACTGTAGTACATGACTGATTCAATATTCATGCTGCAACAAAAACAGATAATGGAACGCTATAAAATATATCCAGGGAGTGGGATGGGCTGAAGAAAATCAGGAAAGAGGACATATCTTATGGGGAAGAACTGACTAAGAGGAAAAAAACGTCTCTCCCATTCTCTCTCCCATTCCCTCTCATCCTAACGCTCCATCCATTTCACAAACACCCCTACTCTTTCCATCTGACTACTTCTCTCCTTCTTTCTCTTCTTCACACTACCGCTCTTGTGTTCTTCGCTCTCAGCCCAGCCTCTTCTTCTCTCCCCACTGTCTTCCTTCATCCCTCCTCTCTTCCTTCCTCTCTTCCTTTCTCTTCTCTGTGTAATTAGCAGCAGCTCTGAGCTAGCTGTTGTTCTCTCCACACCTGAGGAGGAGATTCTCCTCTGGGGCCTGTCAGGACAGAAAGTTCACTCACATCTCTGTGTGGGCCTGACGTGTGTGTGTGTGTGTTTGTGCATTCGAGTGTACGTGCGGGCACACTCATTTGTAAAAGGGGGACTGAGTCTACCCTTCTCGTCTATGCCAGAGCATTTCTAATTGTATATTCACTGTATATTTCACTTACACGTGTGAATATGTGATTACTTATAACAAAACCAACTATTGCCATATTCCGGTTCCAGTAATATTTTCCCACTGAGACATTGCTGTATTCATAACTGGTGAGGAGCAGATACTTGCAGCCTTAGATAGCATAGCTGCGTGTCTGCAGGAGAAACACTGGCCTACCACATCTATCATGTGCCCAAGATAAGGCCATCTGACTCTCAGCTGCAGCGTGATGTGGAGTGAGCTAGTAGCAACTGATACATACATCACACAGAGAGAGACAAAACAATGTTAATGAGAATGGAACGATTACACAGATACTGTAGATGCTTTTTACGTTAATATAATAATAACTTGTAGGAAAGTGGAAGTAGGATAAAGGTTGAGACGCATTGTTTCAAGTGCATTTCAGGATTGCCTAATCTTTGATATATGTATTAATAACGTTACTCATCACCCTATTTTAATACGATTGGAACTCAGACATAGAGTGAGTACAGGTCTTAATATGCATTGAAAGTGTATACCTCACAATGGTAAAATGTAAACACAATCTGAGACACCTGTCATTTTTGGAAACAGGTAATTATTGACACAGCAGCACTACTGTAGCTAGCAAAATAGTGTGGAAGTGATTGCTAATTAACTGTAAACAATTTACCTGGCTAGCTAAACATCTTGGCTAACTGTGAGGTGAAACGAAATTCACTTATTTACTGTTAATTAGACACTGCAAATATCTGTCCAAAATAGCAAGGTGTCTCCAGCTATGTTTACTTTTTGACGTTCTATGACGTCTCCACTTTCCAATCTAAAGTGAGTTGATATTCTAGTGTAGTTAATTGTTCTGTTGAGAAAGAGAGACATTGCCTTTAGGCTTGTGTTTGACCAGCTGGCATCTGGCAGTGTATCTTCTGTCTAAGTGTCTAATGAATGCAAATTACCAATCTCTCTCAATATCACGGCTATTTTTTCAACATAGCTTATGTGAATCATTAATTCAAAAGAAACTTGTCAGTGCTCCGAGGACCCTGGAGTCTTAACCCTTAAACTGAATGGCAGCTCTCCCTAGGCTGTGTCTAGTGATTTAAAGCTTAATGAAAGAGAACGTCTAAATTGTGAATCTCATTTGGTGGAAATCTTTGACCCTTTTACATATAACAAACCAGTAACTGGTCTGCCAGAGTAACATGACATGTGCTGAGGGAATGTGCATTTTTATATATTTTTTAAATAAATAACATAGCTTCTGTTCAAACCTTCTGACAGCAAATAGTATATTTCTAGTTTTACCCCTTACATCCGTTGACAAGTTTAACTGAATTGACCCCTTTGTCTTTGATTTGGAATAAAACCAATAGAGCCAAGTACTTTCAAGAGTATAGGTTATGGTTGACTGGGCTGGGAAGAGGTGGGGAGAGTATTATATCTACTCTACAATATGCCCTAAATCGCAAGGGACAAAAGTGAGAAATTAGTTTCCTGTGATTTTTCACTCCCACTTACCTCAGAGATGAGAGGGGAAAGGGCACTTTCGCTTCATGTCATTTGGAGCCAGCAAATTCTACTGGGAGGTTAGAAATACATGTAACAATTACCAACTCATAAAGCCATCTTGTCGGCAGCAAGAATAATACTTTATTGTCCGTCCACATGAAGAGCATTTCTCCTCTAACAATAACTTTCTCCAAATGGCATACATTGAATTCAATTAATCTCATGGAGGTGTTTTAATTCTGTTTGAAACCATGACTATTTAGAACTGAGTTAGAGCAGTCTCTTTGTCAGGGCTTTTACAGTGCACGTCACAATGAGGGTATATCATCTGTAGCCGTGAAATGCTTTGAAAAGCTGGTCATGGCTCACATCAACACCATCATCCCAGACACCATGAACCCACTCCAATTCGCATACCGCCCCAACAGATCCACAGATGATGCAGTCTCTTTTGCACTCCACACTGCCCTCTCCCACCTGGATAAGAGGAACACCTATGTGAGAATGCTGTTAATTGACTACAGCTCAGCATTCAACACCATAGTGCCCTCAAAGATCATCGCTAAGATTAGCACCCTAAGACAGAACACCTCCCGCTGCAACTGGATCCTGGACTTCCTGGCGGGCCGCCCCCAGGTGGTGAGGGTAGGTAACAACACATTTGTCATGCTGACCCTCAACACGGGGGCCCCTCATGGGTGCGTGCTTAGTTCCCTCTTGTACTCCCTGTTCACCATTGACTGCGTTGCCTCGCACGACTCCAACAACATCATTAAGTTTTCTCTGGTAGGCCTGATCACTGGCGACGATGAGTCAGCCTTAAGAGAGAAGGTCAGTGACCTGGCATTGTGATTCCAGGACACCAACCTCTCCCTCAACGTCAGCAACACAAAGGAGCTGATCGTGGTCTACAAGAAACGGGGGGCCGAGCACGCCCCCTTCCACATCGACGGGGCTGTAGTGGAGCGGGTCGATGGCTTCAAATTCCTCGGTATCAACATCACTAAGGAATTAACATGGTCCACACACATCAACACAGTCGTGAATAATGCATGACAATGCCTCTTCTCCCTCAGGAGGCTGAAAAGATTTGGCATGGGCCCTTAGATACTCAAAAAGTTCTACAGGTGCACATTGAGAGCATCTTGCCATGACTGGCTGCATCACCGCTTGATATGGCAATTACTTGGCATCCGACCGCAAGGCGCTACAGAGGGTAGTGTGTACGGCCCAGTACATCATTGGGGCCTAGCACCCTGCCACCCAGGAGCTCTATACCAGGCGGTGTCAGAGGAAGAGGAAGGCCCTAAAAATGTTCTAAGTCTCCAGCCACGCAAGTCACAGACTGCTCTCTCTGCTATCGCATGGCAAGCGGAACTGATGTACCATTTCTGGAACCAACAGGACCCTGAACAGCTTCTACCCCAAGCCAAATATTACCAAATAGTTAACCAAATAGCCCCCGGACTATAATAATAATATGCCATTTAGCAGACGCTTTTATACAATGCGACTTACAGTCATGTGTGCATATATTTTTACATATGGGTGGTCCCGGGGATCAAACCCACTACCCTGGCATTACAAGCGCCATGCTCTACCAATTGAGCTACAGAGGACCACAACTATCTACATTGACCTTCTTTGCACTAACTCTTTTGACTCATAACATACTCTGCTGCTACTGTTTATTATCTATCCTGTTGCCTGTTCAATTTACCCCTACATATACTGTACCAGTAAAAAGTTTGGACACACCTACTCATTCAAGGGTTTTTCTTTATATTTACTATTTTCTACATTGTAGAATAATAGTGAAGACATCAAACCTATGAAATAACACATAAGGAATCATGTAGTAACCAAAAAAGTGTTAAACAAATCAAAATATATTTTGTATTTTTGATTCTTCAAAGTAGCCACCCTTTGCCTTGATGACAGCTTTGCACACTCTTGGCATTCTCTCAACCAGCTTCATGAGTAATGCTTCTCCAACAGTCTTGAAGGAGTTCCCACATATGCTGAGCACTTGTTGGCTGTTTTTCCTTCACTATGCGGTCCGACTCAACCCAAACCACCTCAATTGGGTTGAGGTCAGGTGATTGTGGAGGCCATGTCATCTGATGCAGCACTCCATCACTCACCTTATTGGTCAAATAGCCCTTACACAGCCTCGAGGTGTGTTGGGTCATTGTCCTGTTGAAAAACAAATGATAGTCCCACTAAGTGCAAAACCAGATGGGATGGCGTATCGCTGCAGAATGCTGTGGTAGCCATGCTGGTTAAGTGTGCCTTGAATTCTAAATAAATCACAGACAGTGTCACCAGCAAAGCACCCCCACACCATCACACCTCCTCCTTCATGCTTCACGGTGGGAACCACAGATGCGGAGATCATCAGTTCACCTACTCTGCGTCTCACAAAGACACGGTGGTTGGAACCAAAAATCTCAAATTTTGACTCAACAGACCAAAGGACAGATTTCCACTGGTCTAATGTCAATTGCTCGTGTTTCTTGGCCCAAGCAAGGATTTTCTTCTTATTGGTGTCCTTTAGTAGTGGTTTCTTTGCAGCAATTCGACCATGAAGGACTGATTCACGCAGTCTCCTCTGAACAGTTGATGTTACTTGAACTCTGTGAAATATTTATTTGGGCTGCAATTTGTGAGGCTGGTAACTCTAATGAACTTATCCTCTGCAGCAGAGGCAACTCTGGGTCTTCCTTTCCTGTGGCGGTCCTCATGAGAGCCAGTTTCATCATAGTGCTTGATGGTTTATGCGACTGCACTTGAAGAAACGTTCAAAGTTTTTGAAATGTTCCGTATTGACTGACCTTCATGTCTTAAAGTAATGATGGACTGTCGTTTCTCTTTGCTTATTTGAGTGTTCTTGCCATAATATGGACTTGGTCTTTTACCAAATAGGGCTATATTCTGTATACCAACCCTTCAAAGGCCAACTGATATACCAGCTGATTGTCTCAAACGCATTAAGAAGGAAATAAATTCCACAAATTAACTTTTAACAAAGCACACCTGTTAATTGAAATGCATTCCAGGTGACTACCTCATGAAGCTGGTTGAGAGTGTGCAAAGCTGTCATCAAGGCAAAGGGTGGCTACTTTGAAGAATCTCAAATATAAAATATATTTTTATTTGTTTAACGCTTTTTTGGTTACTACATGTTTCAATATGTGTTATTTCATAGTTTTGATGTCTTCACTATTATTCTACAATGTAGAAAATAGTAAAAAAAAAAAGAAAAACGCTGGAATGAGTAGGTGTGTCCAAACTTTTGACTGGTACTGTATGTACATATCTACCTCAATTACCTCGTACCCCTGCACATCGACTCGTTACTGGTACCCCTTGTATACAGTCAAGTTATCATTACTCATTGTGGATTTATTCCTTGTGTTATTATCTTTTCTATATTTGTCTCTCTGCATTGTTGGGAAGGGCCCGTAAGCATTTCATTTTTAGTATACACATGTTGTTTAGGAAGCATGTGTCACGGTCGTCAATGAGCGAAGGAGACCAAAACGCAGCGCGTTGAACGAACATGACTTTATTAGAGAAAAGTACACGAACGACAAAAACAATAAACCAAGACGACTAGTGAAGTCCACAGTTACAAATACTGTACAGGAACAAAAACCCACAAAACCCAGGTGAAACCACACAGTATAAATATGGCTCCCAATCAGAGATAACGAGCCGACAGCTGACACTCGTTACCTCCGATTGGGAGTCATATGACTAATCAACAACAAAACCAAACATAGAAATGAACAACTAGATCCAACATAGAAATACACCCTAAATGAAAATCACAACCCTGGCTCAACAATCAGAGTCCCTGGAGCCAGAGTGTCACAGTACCCCCCCCCTAAAGGTGCGAACTCCGGGCGCACCAGCATACAGTCTAGGGGAGGGTCTGGGTGGGCGTCTGTCCATGGTGGCGGCTCTGGCCCAGGTCGTGGTCCCCACCCCACCTTAGTCACTATCCGCTTCCGTAGCCCCCTCCACATGACCACCCCCCAACTAAACCCCACTGGATTAAGGGGCGGCACCGGACTAAGGGGCAGCACCGGACTAAGGGGCAGCACCGGACTAAGGGACAGTACCTGACTAGCTGGCTCTGGCGGATCCTGGCTGGACGGCTCTGGCGGATCCTGTCTGGCGGAAGGCTCTGGCTGATCCTGTCTGGCGGAAGGCTCTGGCTGATCCTGTCTGGTGGAAGGCTCTGGCTGCTCCTGTCTGGCGGAGAGCTCTAGCGGCTCCGGTCTGGCGGACGGCTCTGAAGGCTCATGGCAGACGGGCGGCTTTGCAGGCTCAGTACAGACGGGCAGTTCCTGCGGCGCTTGGCAGACGGACAGTTCAGACGGCGTTGGGCAGACGGGCAGTTCAGACGGCGTTGGGCAGACGGACAGTTCAGGCCCCGTTGGGCAGACGGCAGACTCTGGCCGTCTGAGGCGCATCGTAGGCCTGGTGCGTGGTGCCGGAACAGGAGGTACCGGGCTGAGGACACGCATCTCAGGGCTAGTGCGGGGAGAAGCAACAGGGCATGCTGGACCCTGGGGACGCACCGTAGGCCTGATGCGTGGTGCCGGAACTGGAGGTACCGGGCTGAGGACACGCATCTCAGGGTTAGTGCGGAGAGAAGCAACAGGGCATGCTGGACCCTGGGAACGCACATAACGCCTAGTGCGGAGAGCCGGAACAGGGCATGCTGGACCCTGGGGACTCACATAACGCCTAGTGCGGAGAGCCGGAACAGGGCATGCTGGACCCTGGGGACTCACATAACGCCTAGTGCGGGGAGAAGGAACAGGGCATGCTGGACCCTGGGGACGCACATAAGGCCTAGTGCGGAGAGCCGGAACAGGGCATGCTGGACCCTGGGGACTCACATAACGCCTAGTGCGGAGAGCCGGAACAGGGCATGCTGGACCCTGGGGACTCACATAACGCCTAGTGCGGAGAGCAGCAACAGGACGCACAGGACTCGGGGAACACACAGGAGGCTTGGTGCGTGGTGTAGGCACTGGTGGTACTGGGCTGGAGCGAGGAGGTGGTACCGGAAATACCGGACCGTGCAGGCGTACTGGCTCCCTTGAGCACTGAGCCTGCCCAACCTTCCCTGGGTTGATGCTCCCCGTCGCCCGACCAGTACGGGAGGTGTAATAACCCGCACCCGGCCTATGTGGGCGAACCGGGAACACCATGCGCAAGGCTGGTGCCATGTACGCCGGCCCGAGGAGACGCACTGGTGACCAGCTGCGTGGGACCGGCTTCATGACATCCGGCTCAACACTCAATCTAGCCCGGCCGATACGTGGAGCTGGACTGTACCGAACCGGGCTATGCCTGCGTACAGGAGACACCATGCGCTCAACTGCGTAACACGGTGTCTGCCCGTACTCTCGCTCTCCACGGTCAGTCCAGGGAGTAGGCGCAGGTCTCCTACCTGACTTCGCCACACTCCCTCTTAGGCCCCCAAGAAATTCTTGGGTAGTACCCACAGGCTTCCAGTCTTGCCTCCGTGCTGCCTCCTCATATCGCCGCCTCTCGGCTTTAGCTGCCTCCAGCTCTTCACGAGGACGGCGATATTCTCCCGGTTGTGCCCAAGGCCCCTTACCATCCAGAATCTCCTCCCATGTCCATGAATCCTTTATGGGTGGATATAAATCCTGTGTAGGTGGATCCTGTTGCCGCTTGACACGCCGCTTGGTCCTTTTATGGTGGGTTTTTCTGTCACGGTCGTCAATGAGCGAAGGAGACCAAAACGCAGCGCGTTGAACGAACATGACTTTATTAGAGAAAAGTACACGAACGACAAAAACAATAAACCAAGACGACTAGTGAAGTCCACAGTTACAAATACTGTACAGGAACAAAAACCCACAAAACCCAGGTGACACCACACAGTATAAATATGGCTCCCAATCAGAGATAACGAGCCGACAGCTGACACTCGTTACCTCCGATTGGGAGTCATATGACTAATCAACAACAAAACCAAACATAGAAATGAACAACTAGATCCAACATAGAAATACACCCTAAATGAAAATCACAACCCTGGCTCAACAATCAGAGTCCCTGGAGCCAGAGTGTCACAGCATGTGACAAATACAATTTGAATTTATTTAATCCAGGGTTTTTGATTGGGGAAGCAGGGAACCTTCACTGTGGGGACAATGTCCGTGATGCATTTCGTAATGAAGCCAGTGAGGGGAAGTGGTTAGCCCATCAATGCTATCGGTGGAGTCACGGAACATATTCCAGTCAGCAATAGCAAAGCAGTCCTGTAGCATAGCCTTCGATCCCGAGGACCATTTCTCTATGGAGTGACTTCATGTACTTCCTTGTTGAGCTTCTGCTTGTAGACAGGAAGCAGGAGTATAGAGTCATGATCTGATTTGCAGTGAAGCAGTCATGTTGATAGAAGTTGGGCATCACGCGTCTTAATGACATGGACATAAAATCACCGGCAAACAGAAAAGCAGCCTCTGGGTGCATGGTTTCCTGCTTGTTTATTGCCTCGTAGAGTTCGTTAAGTGCCAGCTTGTTGTTTTTCTTGTCCTGAGGTGGAATATACACTCACAGTTTATTAGGTACACTCATCTATTACCGGGTCAGACCCCCCTTTGCCTCCAGAACAGCCTGAATTCTTTGGGGCATGGATTTTACAAGGTGTCAGAAACATTCCACAGGGATGTTGATCCATGATGACGTGATGGCATCATGCAGTTGCTGCAGATTGGAGGGCGGTACATTCATGCTGAGAACAGCCCGTTCCATCTCAAACTTCTATTGGGTTTGGTTAGCAACAATGTTCAGATAAGCTGTTGCATTCAATTGTTGCTCAATTGGTATCATGGGACCTAATGTGTGCCAGGAAAACATTCCCCACATCAGTACACCACCGCCAACAGCCTGTACTGTTGACATCAGGCAGGATGGGTCACTGAACTCATGCTGCCTACGCCAAATCCTGACACTGCCATCAGCATGACGCAACATTAACCAGGATTTGTCGGACCACTCCTCAATTGCCCAGTGTTGGTGATCGTGGGCCCACTGGAGCCGCTTCTTCTTGTTTCTAGCTGCTAGGAGTGGAACCCGGTGGTCGTCTGCTGCAATAGCCCATCTGCACTGTTATTTGTCTGTTTGTGGACCAACTGTTAGCTTTCATGATTCTTGCCATTCTCCTTCAACCTTTCTCATCAATTAGCTGTTTTTGCCCACAGGACTGCCACTGACTGGATGTTTTTGTTTGTTGCACCATTCTCTGTAAACCCTAGACACTGTTGTGCATGAAAGTCCCAGGAGGGTGGACGTTTCTGATATACTGGATCTAGCGCTCCTGGCACCGACGTTCATTACATGCTGAAAGTCACTTAGTTCACTCATTTTGCCCATTCTAACATTCAATTGAATATTAACTGAATGCCTCGATTTCTGTCTGCCTGATTTATATAGCAAGCCATGTCCATGTGACTCACTGTCTGTAGGAGCGATCCATTTTCATGAACTGGCCACTGAGTGTATACCTCAGTCACGATAACAGCTAAAATCTCTCTCCGGAGGTAGAAGGATTGGCATTTGACCATCAAGTGTACCAAGACGGGTGAACAATGGGTCGAGACTTCCACTGCGCTAGAGTCAGCAAACCATTTGCTGATGATGAAGAGGCATACCCCTCCCCCTCTTGATTTCCCTGAATCCAATGTCCTGTCCGCTATGTGAATGGAGAATCCATCGAGTTGCATAGCCATGGGGGTATGTTGTCTGAAAGCGATCAGAGGTCATCGATCTTATTATTAAGTGACTTTACATTGGCCAATAGAATGGAGGGAAGAGATGGCCGGTTATCCCTTTGCCTTAATCTCACTAGGACTCCCCCTCTCCTGCCTCTTTTTCACTGGCGTTTCCTCTAGGGTAGCCAAAAATTTGGTCGGAATTACACAAAGAGCCCAGGCCAGATGAGTCGAAGTTGAAGCCTAAATTGAGGTTAGCAACTGCCGATCTGAGTTTCAAAAGTTCTCGTTGATCATAAGAAATGATATTGGATACATTTCCTGCCAATAAAGAAAATAAAAAGAAAATGAAGATGATCTATACTTATGGTGACAATGGTGACGATGTCTGAGAATGATAATATCACACGTAATGTCATACTGTACAAACATGGCCACCTCTTCTTCTCTCCCATACCCTCCTCAGGGCAGCTGAATTCCTTCCTAGATTCCCGTATTCCAGATGAAAGACTCACCAAGGTCTCTCTGACCTCAGGAGAGCCAGTAGGATGAAACCTCTATCTCTTGCTTTGCTTGCATTTTAGCTGGAGCTCGGATGTCTTATCTGTTTCATTTTCATTCAATGGATTCAGGTTTCTTCATTCCCCTGGGCTCCTGGGGCACACCCATTCACTGCACATACTGTAGAACTGAGGGGTTTTATGCTGACTGAATGAACATGTACTATACCTTCCCTCACTATGGGGATGATGACATTAAGCCCCTCTACACGCATATGTGAACGACCGCCTTGATTCGGTCTTATGTAGCAAAATTTGAAATTGTGTTTTTTACATTGGATAAAAGCAGAGACACAGAGCTACAAAATGGTATATCATAAACTGCATTTAATGGAACAATGGGAAAGTAATTCTGCTTTGAAAGTTGATAAACTTGTAATCTCACTTTTGAGAAAATGGCCTTTGAATGTTTTGGTACCTACTGAAGAGCTCTTCTTTGTCTACACCCATTCAGCATTGTACATACCCTCTTAAGCTTTAGCCCCACCCATCTCGTTTCGCTCTCGGAGCGTTCAGAGCACACTTGACGCTCCAGGCTGTATCAAAACCGGCCGTGATTGGGAGACCCATAGGCGGCGCACAATTGGCCCAGCGTCGTCCGGGTTTGGCCGGTGTAGGCCGTCATTGTAAATAAGAATTTGTTCTTAATTGACTTGCCTAGTTAAATAAAGGAAAAATAAAATAAAATTAGGGTTGATCCGAGCGTTCTGACCTCACAACGGCAGTCAAGCACCCAAGCTAACTGGCTAACATTGGCTAGCTACTTCCAGACACAAAATTTGGTTTATGGTTCATTGTTTACCTCTGAAAACATGAAAACTCAGCTCTGCTAGGGTGAGTAAAATGGTCAGTGGGGGGTTCTCTCATTAATGAGGGCGAGGAAATGAGAGAACACCCCACTGACCATTTCACTCACCCTAGCAAAGCGGGTTAGGCTGTTTTCATGTTATCCAGAGAGTTGGTGACTGTAACTGTGCTGCTGGCAACAATTTAATTATGCTTTTTTGCCGACGTTTACTGACACCTGCCATATTCAACGGGTGTTGTACGTTTGTAAATTCATCACTTATTCTGTGCTCTGGCATACTCAGACTGAATTTACGAACTCACCCGAAATGGTTACTTGCATAGTGGAGTCTTTTTTTAAGACATGCAGCTAGCTAGCTAGGTAAACAAAGAACCTAGCTAGGTAAACAACGTGTAAGATCATACACATAACGTTAACTAGCGAGCCAGCCAGCTAACATTAGCTAGCTAGTTGAACAATTAACCATAATCCCAACTCATGACGTTAGTACCCTGCATGAATCTGCAGGTACCTAACTAACCAGGTTCAATGTTAGCTAGCTAACATTAGGCTCTAACTAGCCAAGCAAATAGCTCTGAGATACGAATAATAAGATAATACAAGTAACGTTAGCTAGCGAGCCAGCCAGGTAACGTTAGCTAGCTAGGTAAACCATAATCCCAACTCATGACGTTACTACCCTGCATGAATCTGCAGGTAGCTAACCAACCATGTTAAATGTTAGCAAGCAAATGGCTCTGACATACTAATAATAAGGTCATACATGTAACGTTAGCTAGCGAGCCAGCCAGCTAACATTAGCTAGCTAGCTAACAGTACACTTTAACTTGAAATGAAACCACTTCCTGTCAAAATTAGAAACGTGTAATATCTGAAAATGTAGCTAGCTAGACTATTATTATATATATATATATATATTTTTATCTTACACGTATACATCATGCATGATGGACGCGTCTCCCTATCACAGATGCCATGGTTGCCCTTAGTTTGAAGATGTAATCTGGAGAGCTGTTTAGCTATCATACTTGATTTTCACTGATTTCAAAACTCGATCCTCCAGAAAGTGGAAAGCAACACTTATGCAGCTCCAGTACACGATACATAAAAAAGAAAGCTGCATTAGACAGGATTACCCACATATACTGACCAGCTCAAATAGACAGAATTCGAACTCCTCACTCGGCATGTCCAGCCCACTCATTATCTCAGCCAATCATGGCTAGTGGGAAGGTTACTGTCTTTTTCTGTGGCTTAACCAACTAGGTTCGTAATTTAACAATTTCATTCGTATTTACAGATGGCATACAAGTCTGTTATTAAGGCACATTAAAGTTCACATGTTCCAGAAGGCATTTCTGCCAAAAAACACATTTTGATAAAAATAAATAAAAAAGTTTACGTTCAAATGGCTCTCCTGTTAAGTAGTAACATGCAACATACGCCTAGTTTCCTGAAACGAGTCACATATTCATGCACACAGACTCACAGAAATACACACATAGACACAGACACACATGGATATGTACACAATACACACACACACACACATACAAACACACAAACAAACAAACGCACACACACAGATTGCCGCGGGTGTCCTTTCTCGAAGACATGAGAAGGTGATTGAGAAGGGCAATGACAACAGAGACCAGTGCCTCTAGCAATAGTTTAGGTCAAACCATTGGAGAATCGAATACAGTATCTACTGATCCCTGAATAGAGGCACAGGTTCCATAAAACGGATGTGTTCTAAGGTCATTCCCACTTCTGACAGACGTGCTATATTGCTTACCCTTTGTTGTCACCCTATAAAAACAATGTGCATGAAAATTCTATCATGGTCTGCTATCTTTTCTGTTCTGGAAATATTCAGAGATAGTATTATTATCACAACAGGAACAAAAAGCAACAAAAGTGTTCTTTTTTTTTTAGCATTTTCAAACTGTGGAGCATGTTAACAAAAGCTCCACCACTTTTGGTTTGCAAATCTATAATTAATCCTAGGTATTATTGAATGTGCATTTTTTATGGAGTGTCTTAATGGACTATTTTAATATTTTGTTGGACCAAGCTACTTTTTCATCCTACCAGGTTTGGCAGTGCTTTGACTTACTTACATTTACATTTACGTCATTTAGCAGACACTCTTATCCAGAGCGACTTACAGTTGGTGAGTGCATACATTTTTCATACTACTTAAAAGATAAAGAGACAGACATACTCTACAGTGCACTTAAGGTGAGGGGTTTGGGTCCAACCCAGGGTATAATATTTTCATATGATTGTCAAACAAATCACTTGTGCATGTTCATCCACTCCAAAATAATTCCAGCATCCAAACTGTATGTATACTCACGCCATTTAATGAATGTAAATAGACATCTGTTACAAAACAATAATTCATGAGTTAATGCTTGGAGTCTTCACAGATGGTGTGACATAAAACACTACCTTTCTTCCTTACATTAATGACATTTATGACAGTGTTATTTTTCATTACTAAGCAATTAACAATTGAATTAGAACATTGAACTTAAACCCTGTATGAATCATGGATCTTGGATGTCTTGGAAAATGCACTGCAAGTGTACTGTAACTATGCCTACGTAACATTTCATGAAGTTTCGCCGTGAAAACAGTTCTCATGGGCACACAATGCAAAATCGAATGCTTTTAACCGAAAGAGTCAACTATAAGCCTACTGTCATTAACGTATAGGCTATTTGTTGGATGGATTGGATGTGCATTGGTGTCTAGCTGTAGGCTAGTTGTCTAGTGATATTATCGACCATCATCAGATGATCCAGGAAAGAAAACTAATATTTATAGAAAATAATAAAGCTAAATAAATGGTCTACTACTTCTGGCCACAGTTGGCACGGAGAACACCAGTACCCGCGAGTAACTGAAAAACAAAGCAATGAGCGCTCTAAACAGCTGACTGACAAAAGCAAACAAAAATAAATCAACAAATAAATCTAATGCATTGGAATAAAGGATAATTTTATCAAGGACGTATGGCAAACAAATGGCAAAAATTATGAAGTACAATGGAACATTTATGTGAAAGGAGCTCAGCTGAGGCCATTTATTTCTATGTGGACAGCGCTGCCACTTAGAAATAAACGGTTTAAACCAGGGTTTCCCAAACTTGGTCATGGGGCCCCACTTGGGTGCACATTTTGTTTTTTCCCTAGCACTACACAGCTGATTCAAATAACCAACTTGTCATCAAGCTTTGATTATTTGAATCAGCAGTGTAGTGCTAGGGCAAAAACCAAAACAGAGTTTGGGAAGCCCTGGTTTAAACCATGACAGGGCAGTGGGGGTGTTCGTTTCATTTGGAAGCTTTTATTTTCATATTTACCACTGTAAAACATATTTACCACTGCATTCTAAACCAGTAGGAGAATGGTTCAATTAGCAATATTTAGAGACCTCTCGAAAGTTTGACTTTTGTTGCATTTAGGGGAGCTAACGTCTCATTCAGGGGAGCTGAGCCCCCCCTGGCTCCCCCGTAATTCGCACTTTGGTCCAACCCCATTTTCTTCTTGCAAATCAAGATTCATGTACTTACAGTAGCTCTAAACTTGACTATACCCTCAACGTTGCATTATCAATGTTCATTATATTTTCATGCAAGGCCCCGTCGACATACTGCATGACCCATCTTATATTAGCAGCCTTTCTATAAAAAGAAACATACAACATTATTGTGCGTATTTTCGTTGAATATGTTACATCTTGTATACTAAAGGTGGTTAAAATAACTATGCCAGCATGATCAGCAACCTTGCTTGAGACCTGAAGACTTGTATTAACTCCCCAAGCTCAGTGGGCTAAAACAGTTAAACAACTCAGGTTCAAACCCAGGATGGTCACACTAATAGAATTCGGTTTAACTAAATATAGCTGTTATTATATTTTGCTCTGTGGTGTCTATATTTGCTGGTTTCCATCTTACCTTCCCTGATATCCTATTTCCAAAGTTGTACAAGCCACAGCTTGAAGCTCTAGCTAGCCAGAGAATACTCAGTGTGAGAGAATGCTGGCTAATACTTGATCTTGTTTGAAATTAATCAACAGAGATGTGGTTAAATGGACCATGGTAATGCTGTCTCCCAAATCGGGGTGCAAACCAAATTGCCATGCTCCTATAGCAGCAGATCTGGCCAGTGAATGAGAGCAGAAGGGGAAGGTAAAGCAAATAATAACATCATTATAAACTAACAGAACAGGATTAAATGTGACACTTGTATCTCTCACATAGAGGCAAACATGTCAAAGAAAGTGCTTTTACACTTTATCCTAACCAGAAAGCAATGCAAAAAGAGCCTGTGGTTGGAATTAACACAAGCAACACTTGTTTAAATAAATATGAACACTTATTACAGTGGATGTATGTCTACCGTACCTTACATTACAAGAGTATTTGAAATCTACCAATGTGAACTTTGCATCCCAAGGCCAGCAGGTTTCCTATGAGTTCAAAAGCTTCACCTACTCCAAGATGGTGTCTGTTTCACCGCATCTTGCTATGGCTTCATCACCACAGCAAGACCAGTGGCAACATTTTGCTGACCTCTCAGCTAATGATACACCACTTATTGTTTGGGTGTCTGGTACAGCGCTTGGTGACAGTGCATAAATGCCTGATCAACTATCTCTTAACAATTACTAATTATCCCACAAGAATGGGAACCAGGCCTACATTATCTCAATGAGAGTGGGTAATTACAATGCTTAATATTTTTACTAATATTAGATACAGTCTGCAACACAAAGGCAGACATAGCATTATTCTCCTGATAGCACCATAATGCCAAGACTATTTATTATGTGCTGAGCTATCGTTTTTGTGCAGGCTTGGGTAGACAAGGGATTTTCTCCTATTACTGCCATTAAGAGAATATAGAAGAATTTTCCATCTTGACTGTAGCCAATTAGAGTGCAAGCATCTATGGAAACAGGCTAAAAGCTCAAACTAAATCTCGAGAGATGACCTATATTGCACATTTTGATATTGGGCAATTGCACATTCTCTTTTTGTTAACCCTCCTGTTATGTTGTGGGTCAATTTGACCCGTTTCCACTTTTGCGTTGTCTAAAATACTAGTTAACCACTCTTTTTCGGCATGAAATTACATGACTTTTCCTCATTTAGGGTCATGAACCTAACTGCAAAATGTGGACACACTGATGTGTTGTGGAATGTCTTTGTACATTTTGTATACAAACATGATGTTGTGGGTCATTTTGACCCGGAGGCTTTCATGTGTATATATATTTGCACAGGTGCAAAACAAAAAAGTGTCTTTGATGTATTTTGTTTTGACTGGTCCTGGTTGCACTTTTAGAATTGTGTTTGGGTTAAAAGGGCTTTCCCAAGCTTCTCCTCAGTGTGAGAGCAGCAGGTCCCTGACACAGACACTCAAAAATGAGCTCCAAAAGATTTTCAATCAATGAAGTCTTATCACAAATTCTGGACTGTGACAGTGAAAAAGAAGAAGAGGTTTCAGAGACAGAGGATATTTCAGAGATAGAGGACAATGCTGTTGATGATCCAGATTTTGTCTTCATTGAAGAGGATTCAGAGGAGGAGTCTGCCGTACCATCCCCTACATCAGATGAGAGACAGAGCATGCAACAAGCATCATCAAGAGAAGAGAAGACATGGAAGTCTAAAGATGGTCATATTGAATGGTCACCGTCACCACAACGAGGTCAAGGTAGACTCTCAGCTTCCAATGTAATAAAAATGGTTCCAGGACCTACACGATTTGCTGTCACTCGAGTCCATGACATACAATCAGCTTTTGAGCTCTTTTTACCCCAAGCAATAGAGAAGATTGTTCTGGACATGACCAACTTGGAGGGAGCCGTGTGTTTCAAGAGAACTGGAAGCCACTGGATCGGATTGACTTGCATGCATACATTGGATTGCTCATATTAGCTGGAGTCTACCGGTCAAACGGAGAAGCAACGGCCAGCTTGTGGAATGAAGAGAATGGAAGGCCAATATTTCGGGCAACAATGTCTCTACAAGAATTCCACATAATTTCTCGGGTGATTCGCTTTGATAACCGTGATACCAGACCGGGTCGACGTGAAAGAGACAAACTAGCTGCAATCAGAGATGTATGGGATAAATGGGTGGAAATTCTACCGTTACTGTACAATCCCAGTCCTCATGTTACAGTTGATGAACGCCTTGTTCCATTCAGAGGACGTTGTCCCTTCAGACAGTATATGCCAAACAAGCCTGCAAAATATGGCATCAAAATATGGGCAGCATGTGATGCCACATCAAGCTATGCATGGAATATGCAAGTTTACACTGGGAAGCCACCCGGCGGAGTGCCTGAGAAAAACCAGGGGATGCGGGTGGTGCTGGACATGAGTGAAGGGCTGCAAGGTCATAACATCACGTGTGACAACTTCTTCACATCCTACCGCCTTGGTGTTGAACTACAGAAGAGAAAGCTGACCATGGTTGGAACAATCAGAAAAGACAAACCTGAACTTCCCAGTGAGCTTCTGAAAATGCAGGGCAGAACTGTGCATTCCTCTAAATTAGCTTTCTCTGAAAATGCAACTGTTGTTTCATACTGCCCAAAGAAGAACAAGAATGTTCTTGTAATGAGCACAATGCACAAAGATGCATCGCTGAGTGCAAGAGAGGACATCAAGCCACAAATAATACTGGACTACAATTCCACCAAAGGAGGAGTTGACAATTTGGATAAAGTCACAGCAACATATAGTTGTCAGCGCATGACTGCCCGCTGGCCTTTGGTGATTTTCTACAACATTGTGGATGTGTCTGCTTACAATGCCTATGTCCTGTGGACTGAAATCAACCAGCAATGGAATGGTGGCAAATTGTACCGACGCCCGGCTTTTCCTAGAGGAGCTCGGCAAAGCTCTCATCACTCCCAAGATCCAGAGGAGAGTCCGGCCTCCTCGGTCGACAGCAGCTGCATCTGCCGTCCAGAAAATTCAAGCTGGACCATCAACACATGCCTCCAATCAACCAGAAATGGATCCAGTGGATACAGGCAGTGGCAAGAAACGGAAAAGATGCCAGCTCTGCCCCCTCGACAAGACAGTAAAACAAGCACCACTTGTGTAGAATGCAATAAATACATCTGCAGAAAGCACACACACACATTGTGTTCAACATGTAGAGAGAAAGACTGAAGGGATAATATGGACCAATAGGGGGGGAAAAAACCTACTTGGGGAAACTGAAAAATCTTGTTTGTGAGAAAGGAAATATGTTTAACAAATAGTTCTTAAATATTGTTTAAAAAAAATAAAAAGTATTGTATTTCTTCTTTCTGAAATGTCTGATAAGACAAAATAAAGTTGTTTCTGTTGTGACGTCACGAGAGGCTACACAGCTTTCAGCGGGATTGCTCAAGTAGTGCAAGGAGACAAGGTTCAAACAAAACAAGGATTTTATTATAGGTCTTGGGAAATTAACGAAAATATAACCAAATTCTGTTCTCTTGTGGCTCTTTAAGGGTTAACAGTTCAGGGATGTCTCTTCCACATCCAAAAACATAATTCTCACTCGCTCAGATAACTTTTCCCCAGCCTTACTGTAGTCCACGTTGCAGCTAGTGGCCAACCCAGCAAAAAGTCCTTCCAAATGTCTCTCACGTATTTCCACAGGTGCATATATCCAAAGGTGAGTATTTCCCAAAGGTAAGTATCTCCAAATCCTTATATTCCTCATGGAAGTGGACGTGCAGCACTCTTGTCCTCCCGAGAGCCCAGGTTGGAGACTGTGTCTCTTCACTTCAACAAAACCTCCTCAGTGTGTCTCTTCCCTTCCCAAACCTTCAGCTCATCAGCTCCTCATTTGTTTCAGCTGCGTGGGAAGATTGGCCATAGAGGGGTGGAGTTCCCGACCATACCAGCAGATGGAGCCATAGCTGTCTGGGTTTGCAGCCACCTCAGGGGGATGTAACGTCCCTCCAGGACACAGCCTCTCGTGACATCACACTGTTTTTACTTAATTCTTTGACTGTCTTGAGTGTGTTTAAACTGTGCGGGTCAATTTGACCCGTAACATAATGGATGTCATTTTTTTCCAGCAAAGCACAAGGGTTAAGGTAATTTGGTTTTTCATTTATCCCTTTAAAACACAAATCTCAGTTCAGTCTGTTTTGGAGATTTTCAAGAAAATATCCAGACAGAGGAATAACTTGAATAACATGCACAAGTTCTTAAAAAATATACTTGTTGTGTCCCAGGAGATCTAAAAAAAAGTCTCAAAAGAATAAGAGCAAATATGTGCGTCGCAGATTCCCTTCCCTCTATCCAGGTAAGATGTGATCTATTGCAATTTCCATCACACTGATGAAACAAGACAAGATCAGCTGAGACCGAAAAGCTCACAGGTAATGCCATATTTTCCAAAATGTCAGCTATCCTATCATTATGTTACTCCCCTTTTGTTTTTCACTATCTGGCAGGCTTTCCGGATGAGACACAAACACATACAGTACCCAAAAATCCAGACTTTAATTCCAAATTATATCACTTCAGTGGAGCATGTCAGGTTCATGCTCTTTTCAGTTGAGTTCTCAACAATAGATGAGTTTTGTTACTGGGTGTGTTTGATTTGTCTGCAACAGATGTTCTGAGAATTGTGTAACACTAACTAACACATCCAGTGACGTGCAGTCAGGGTAGGCAGTGCTTACCCTATGATAATCAACAACAACAAAAAATGTCCTGTTATTGTCATTTTTCTTTTTTGTTATCTAATGTTATTTTACGATAATTCTGGTGGTTTTTATGCAAGAAATCTAGGAATTTGCTAAAACTGCATCAAAATCTCAGGAAAGGCAACGGGCTATTCATGCCTTTATTTCCATCTATTTCAGTCCAGTCACAGTTAATGGACAGGGTCAGCATAGCTCTGCTGCTTTGCCTAGCCTCAGTTGTTGCATTCTTATTTTGCGCATGCAAATTGCCTAAACATGTTGTGTGAGTATTGCCTGGGGTAAACTCTGCACATCTGGGCATGTCTACATAATTTGGGATTCGCAACCCTTGAACTGAACATAAGCAAGCTAGCTAGCTAGCAAAAACAACCTTACAAATGGACACTATACTGCACCTCATAACATTTCCAAGTTGGAATAATGTCATGCGCTGTTTGGAGGGTTCGAAGAGAGGAACGTCAACTATAATGAAAGTTAAGACCAAACAGAGGTAACATACAGTACCGGAGCTCTACGTGACTTTATTCATGACAGGCAAGGCAACCACCATCTCCCTCACAGCTGTTGGTCAGGCGAACAGTGCGTACTGGACTGTCCACTTGTCTGAAACGTCATTACCAACTAATACTTTTTACCTGGACATTTACACATCTTGGACATTTACTTTTGCCTTGTGGACGTAGTGGGAATGGGGCTTCTCCCGCCACTCAATGCGGGCCCGAGCTTTGGCTTCTATACTGAACAAAAATATAAACGCAACATGTAAAGTGTTGGTCCCATGTTTCATGAGCTGAAAAAAAAAATCCCAGACATTTTCCATACGCACAAATATCTTATTTCACAAATTTGTTTACATCCCTATTAGTGAGCATTTCTCCTTTGCCAATATAATCCATCCACCTGACAGGTGTGGCATATGAAGAAGCTGATTAAACAGCATGATCATTACACAGGTGCACCTTGTACTGGGAACAATAAAAGGCCACTTTAAAATGTGCAGTTTTGTCACACAACACAATGCCACAGATGTCTTACATTTTGAGGGAGTGTGCAATTAGCATGCTGACTGCAGGAATGTCAACTAGAGCTGTTGCCAAAGAATTGAATGTTAATTTCTCTACCATAAGTTGCCTCCAATGTCGTTTTAGAGAATTTGGCAGACCACGTGTAACCACACCAGCCCAGGACCTCCACATCCAGCTTTTTCACCTGCAGGTTCGTCTGAGGCGGGGTGCTGAGGAGTATTTCTGTCTTTAATAAAGCCCTTTTGTGGGGAAAAACTCATTCTGATTGGCTGGGCCTGGCTCCCCAGTGGGTGGGCCTGGCTGCCAAGTGGGTAGGCCTATGCCCTCCCAGGCCCACCCATGGCTGCGCCCCTGCCCAGTCATGTGAAATCCATAGATTATGGCCTAATTAATTTATTTCAATTGACGGATTTCCTTATATGAACTGTAACTCAGTACAATCTTTGAAATTGTTCCATGTTGTGTTTATATTTTTGTTCAGTATACAAGACGGATGTGACCAACTACACTAAAACCATTTTATGTGTGTGGCTGCATGGGGGCACACGGGAGGATTCTGCTCTCTGACCGGCAGGATTCCCTAATGGATGGAGCTGCCTGTGTGCTACCAGCTGCTGTTTGTGTGTGTGTGACTTTTTGTGTCTGTGTGAAAATGGAACCGAAGGAGGCCTTGGGGATGCGTCTCCCACACGATCGTGGGCCTGCTGTGTGCATGCAGAATAAAATAATGGACATGGGGTTCTGCTGGGACTTCTACAATGCTTTCACCGAGAGGTTCAACTTCACCCTGAAGGACAGACGAATGGACTTCATTTACAAAATGTAAAGGTAGGCCTAAATGGATTTTCCGTTGCAAATCGCAGGTTAACATCTCTTTGAATGCATTTGATGCATTTTTCAGTCATTTTGATTGTTGATATGGACATTTTGTTAGAACCTTACTTATTATTTAAGTGTGTGTAATAATATTATTATGTGTTTGTGTTTAATCACGCGCCACGTGCAGTGCAATTGTAAATCCATTGTGAAAGGCTATGGAGTTTGCGTTGTGAATTATTCAGATGAAATGTGTCCATATACTGGTATTTTAGTGCCACCTATCAGTTGTAACTGTGGATGCTACATCGGTCTATGGCTGGGCTGAGCTGAGTTGAGCAGTGTGTCATTATGTCAAATGATATGAAATATGCCGTCATCGGAAGCTATCACTTTTGTATCTTGGCTACATTGGTATTTACATTTGGTGATTTAGTTTTTTGTCAATTTCGGTTAATATCCTATGTCACTCTAGTTGTTGGAGCTATCTGTTGTATGGTGAACTTGGGCTTCATCAAGGTTTATTTGTGAGTAAATCTGGCTTTGATAATAGCCAGTGTCTACGCAACCCCCGTCCTCACTGCACATCACTGAACATATGGCTGGCAGCCTCTGGATTCACCTACTGTAAAAGGCAAGCATGGTACCGAGGCCTTGGTGACATACCTTCAATGTCATTCAACTCCCTGTTTAAACAGTTCATACCAAACGATAGCCCTCTCTGTTGTAAATATCAGCTGGGAGATTTGAGCCGCATTCACGCTTTGTCCGCTTAGCACCTTTTAAAGGCAATGTTCCCATGTTCACGGAGAATGCATTCACGGTAAATGTTGCATATGTCGGTTCAATTGGAAATTACCTTTAAATGTCAAGCTCGCTATAACGCGGATCTGCTTCTGATCGGATTGAATCCCAAATGGAATACAATAACATATTATTAATGTATTGTATCTGCTTCTTCCCATTATACTTATATACTGACAATCCACTCTCTTGTCTTTTGTTTTCTAAGGCAAAGGCTAGTATGGTAATAATTCTGTGTATTTCAGAAATATATTCATTTATGTGTCTGCTTCTCAACTGGTTCCCATTTCTCATTTTGACAGTTATCTACTTGATATTTCACATGCAACAGCCACATTCCGGATCCGCTCCCATACAGAAACTGCGTCATATAGCAGATTACTTTAGAATGTAACCTGAATACTTCATAAAGTAGAGCCATTATGGGCTGAGCTGCATCAGAGCAGGCAGTAATGGCTTGGACGCAGCTCAAAGGGCTAATGGCATGGTTGTTCAACCTGAGTGCGTGGTATCTTAAAAATTCGCCGCCCCCTCCCTGTAGCCCAGGCGCCATACCTGACATCCCCATTAAACACCTCCTGATAAAGCCTCTGCTCCCCCAACACACACAAGCAAATACACACACACAAAAACCACACCACACACACACACACCCTTTACCTCAGCCCTCTCTGCCTCACATGCCAAGAGGCTTTTTCTCTAGTAGCCATTAGGCCTGACCTTTACCTGTTATCTCTGCAGCAGTTAGTATTCGAATACAGCCGCTGTATCACATTAGTGTAAACTAAGACTGTTCTTGGAGCAGATCTGCCAGTTTTGACTAGCAGAAGTTACCTTTCGAAGCAGGTTAGGAGAATTTAAGAAGCAGGATAGGAAAATTAACGTTGCATGTTAGGAGAATTTGGTTAAGGTAAGGAAAAGGGTTATGGTTAGCTAAAATGCTAAAATTGTCCCTGACATGACTCGAACATACACTACATGACACCTGCTCGTCGATTTTGTCATTCCAAAATCATGGGCATTAATATGAAGTTGGTCCCCCCTTTGCTGCTATACAACCTCCACTCTACTGGGAAGGCTTTCCACTAGATGTTGGAACATTGTTGCAGGGATTTGCTTCCATTCAGCCACAATAGCATTAGTGAGGTCAGGCAGTGATGTTGGGCGATTAGGCCTGGCTCGCAGTTGGCGTTCCAATTCATCCCAAATGTATTCGATGGGGTTGAGGTCAGTGCTCTGTGCAGACCAGTCAAGTTCTTCCACGTGGATCTCAACAAACCATTTCTGTATGGACCTCACTTTGTGCACAGGGGCATTGTCATGCTGAAACAGGAACTTCCTCGAACTGTTGCCACAAAGTTGGAAGCACAGAATCGTCTAGAACAGCGGTACTCAACTCTTATCCTACGAGGTATGTATGCTGTAGCGTTAAGATTTCCCTTCACTGGAACTAAGGGGCATAGCCCGAACCATGAAAAACAGCCCCAGACCATTATTCCTCCTCCACCAAACGTTACAGTTGGCACTATACATTGGGGCAGGTAGCGTTCTCCTGGCATCCACCAAACCCAGATTCGTCCGTCAGACTGCCAGATGGTGAAGCGTGATTCATCACTCCAGAGTCCAATGGCGGCCAGCTTTACAACACTCCAGCCGATGCTTTGCATTGCGCAAGGTGATTTTAGGCTTGTAACAAACAGTCATTGTGCGACATTGCTTCCAGAGGCAGTTTGGAACTCGAGGACAGACAATTTTTACACGCTATGCACTTCACCACTCGGCGGTCCCGTTCTGTGAGCTTGTGTGGCCTACCACTTCGCGGCTGAGCCGTTGTTGCTCCTAGACGTTTCCACTTCACAATAACAGCACTTACAGTTGACCAGGGCAGCTCTAGCAGAATTGACTTGTTGGAAAGGTGGCATCCTATGACAGTGCCACATTGAAAGTCACTGAGCTCTTCAGTAAAGCCATCCAACTGCCAATGTTTGTCTATGGAGATTGCATGGCTGTGTGCTCAAATTTATACACCTGTCAGCAACAGTTAAAAAAAGTAATAATAATCTTTATTTAACCAGGAAAAGCCCATTGAGACCCAGAGTCTCTTTTTAAAGGGAGACCTGGCCAAGAAGGCCGCAACAATCAATACATTACAGAATTACAATACAAAAAAACAACATGATCCAGCCTAAAAAAAGAATGTACACTCTGTAACAGAGTTTCCCATCAACAATTTAAATTAATTCAGTGGCACTAACATATCTAGATGAAGCATAGATTGTAGACTATTCCATGCCTCTGGTGCACAAGACGAAAAGGCAGTCTTGCCTAATACTGTAAATGTCCTGGGGACTTTAAGTAGCAACCACCTAGTAGACCGGGTCTGGTAACTGCTGGTGGTGAAGGAGACCAGACTACTGAGGTAAAGAGGGAGTTTACCCAAAAGGGCTTTGTAGATGAACACAAACAAATGTAGCTTGCTGCGCATATAAAGTGAGGTCCAACCCACCATTTGGTACAAGGTGCAATGGTGGGTGATAAACAGAGTCCAGTCTCTGTAAGACAGAGGATGTTGCATGCATGTACAACAAGTCACCATAAACAATTACAGAGATAAAAGTGGCCCGAACAAGCTTCTTTCTAGCCATAAGCAGGAAGCAAGCCTTATTACGAAGATTTCAATTTAAGCTTCCTCAAAAGATTATCCATATGAACTTTAAAGGACAACTTGTCATCCAACCATATACCTATGTATTTGTAGGATGACACTTTTTCAATGGATAAGCCACCAGATGTGACAATGCTAACCTTCTCTGGCTGAGTGCGAGCTCTGGTAAAGGTCATGCATTTTGTTTTTTTGTAAATTCAAGCCCAGTTTGAGACCATAAAGAGGGCCTGCAGTGACTGAAAAGCAGTCTGGAGCTCTTCAACAGCCTGAACCAGAGAAGGAGCACATTAATATATGACTGTATCATCTGGGATGGATCCCCTGCTGATTTTGTATGTTTGCCCACTGACAAAGACATGATCAGTCTATAATTTTAATGGTAGGTTTATTTGAATAGTGAGAGACAGAATAACAACAAAAAAATCAAGAAAAACACATGTCAAAAATGTTATAAATTGATTTGCATTTTAATGAGGGAAATAAGTATTTGACCCCTCTGCAAAACATGACTTAGTACTTGGTGGCAAAACCCCTGGCAATCACAGAGGTCAGACGTTTCTTGTAGTTGGCCACCAGGTTTGCACACATCTCATGAGGGATTTTGTTCAACACCTCTTTGCAGATCTTCACCAAGACTCATAATTGCTTTGTCAGTGGGCAAACGTACAAAATCAGCAGGGGAACAAATACTTTTTTACCTCACTGTAGATGCAACTTTGCTGGTTGCATCCCATTTCCCAAATCATTAATACAAATTGAGAACAACACAGGAGCTAAAATGGAACCCTGGGGCACACCTCTGTTAATCTCAAGAAAGCTAGACTTGTGATTGTCAGTATATACACATTGTGTTCTGTCAGAAAGATAGTTCCTAAACCAATTTACTGCCCCTTCACTGAGACACCAATGTTACTGAGTCTAGCGAGTAACAATTCATGGTCAACTGAATCAAATGCCTTTGACAAATCAACAAACAGAGCAGAACAATGTTGCTTTTCATCTAGTGCATTTATGATGTCATTTGCCACTGCTATAGTTGCAATTGTGGTGCTGTGCCCCGATCTAAAGCCAGACTGAACCCCGCTCAGTATGTTATTTTCAATTAAGACGTTTTTTAACTGTGAGTTCACTAGGGATTCATAGACTTTGGCCAGGGAGTTTGGAGATAGGCCAATAGTTATTATCATCTGAGCGATCTCCACCCTTTAGCAGTGGGAGGACATAAGCTGATTTCCAAATGGCTGAAATAGCTGAATCCACTAATTTGAAGGGGTGTCCACATACTTTTGTATATATAGTGTATCTAGCTACAACCAGGCCTGCCCTGAGAACAGTCTTGGTTTCCACCAATTTAATACTGCAATAGAGGCTGCCAGAGAGCCTGACAAAAATGCCAATAAAGCACAAAATGGTGTGTTTCAATTATTTCCTTTATGAACAGTCAGTGTACTGACTGGAATAATAGTCCGATAGCCTGGAGGCGATAAATGGCAAGGGGAGATTACCGCACAGAGCTTGTCGATCCGTACTCTATTAAGAAATTACAGTGCCAAGGAATGGGACAATATCTGTGTGCTCTTTGTGATATTCATCTTTACTCTCAGGGTATGGTCAAGAGGGAAGGAGTGATGTTAGTGCTGAAAATGAGAGGTGGTTGGTCTGGAAAGAGGATTTGAAAATGCTCTTGGTCCATTGATGCAAGGAGGATTATTGTAAGAATTAAATATAATTGAATAGTACATATATGTACAACAGTAGACCTACTCTATGTCTCTCCTCTACATTTTTTATTCTCTCCCTTCAACATTTTGACACCATTCATTCTGCTTTGCAGATTTTTAAATGCCTTATGCAGCAGCTAGGGCATGATGCAGACTTCACAGTCCCCGACAAGGAAGTTTAAACAGCATGAAATTGGAATGAATTCACACATCATCTGAGCCATCTCCAAGGGCTTTAATCTTCTACAGTATGTCTCACACGCAGGCCTCTCAGGAAAATCTAACAGTGAAATTTTACTTAGAGGGAGGTACATTAGGGACTTTATAAATTAAGGGTCTGACCATTCTCTACTGTTAATTATTGAATTGAAAATATATTTTAAGGCTAAAGTTAACATCTCTTTAATCGCCCTGCCTTGTCTGAGACATTGTGGGATTCATGTCTGTGTTAATAATAGCTTTGTGGGAAAGTTTGAGTCTCATGTCCCTACGTCGAGTCTGCACTGATCTCAGTCTAAACTGATGGGGTTTTATTTCATGTTGTAGATTTAATTCAAATGTTAAAACACACTGTTGTAATTTCAGTTGTATCTTTGAGATTAATTGTGAAGGTCAAACTGTACAACAAATCAAATAGGGAGGACCAATATGTGGCCAGAAACTAACAATTCTCAGTTCACATGTGCTTACACTTTGATTTGTAAGTTATGTTGGCATTTCCAGGGAGCCCTGAGGGGCATCATTTCGACTCAGTTCTCTGAAGTGGATTTCAGAACATTCCACCATGCCAACACAAAATTGTTTATTGGACCTGAACCGTTGTGGTATATAGAAAGGTAAACAGTCAATAACCAATTTTTAAGGGTCATGTCAGGCACTGCTTTCAAATAAAGCAAATGCAGTTTCTCTCTCTCTCTACTACTTTATTCTGAGTTTCAACGGTCAAAGAGAAAGGCCGCTGACTCTTACATTAGCCACTGTATCACCCAGTGCCAAGGTGGGTGTGAGTTCAAAACATTGTATGTTAAAAGCGCTGTGTGTGTGTAACTTGTTCAACAGCCTTTTGTTTAGGTAAGATGCCAGAAAATGATCAATTCTAGTTGAATTAACATATGAGACAAATTGAGCAAACACATAATTTTAAGTTGACTGAATTTTTGCCAATGATTTCTCATGTTGGAGCAAAGTGGGCCAACTAAACATTTTAAGTTCAAGATACACTTTGACCGAAAAGTTAAGTAAACAAACCAACAAAAAGCAGTGGAACCAGTTACTTAATAATAATTAGTTGAAACAACTAGATTTGTGTTGTTTTTTTGTTCGTTTTTTACAGTCCAGCTTTTGCAATAAAATGGACACGTAATGCAATCTGGAGAAGTTTGAATGGTAAAATAACATTTAGTGTAATACAAAATCGGCTCTAGCGGAAAACAACAAATTGCTCTATTTTCTGTAGCTCCTTTCGCTAGGACAAGGATGTGGTGTAATTTGGGTGGTGCGGTCAATTTTTGGCTTCTATTGTTTCTTTCATGTTACATTCAAAGTAAAGGTGAGCCAGGGAAATCAAGGCCTGCTAATCAGCATGATTCACAGACATTTCACAAGCACAATTGCCCCTAATTTAAAAAAGGAAAGGAACATCCTACTCCCTAGGTCTTGATCAACTCCAGCTAAGCTTTGAAGTTGATTGAAGATGTTGATATTCTGGGTTTGATTGCAGAAGACATGCGTGGGGCAAGCTGTCTTGAAAGCAAATGAATCAGGCCCTGTTCTGAGGAAAGAACATGAAATTAATAAAAGCCCAAAGCCACCATCACATTCTATTAGTGTATCATTCACTATTTATGTATTTTAAGACTGCAATTGTTAAGTCTTCCACACAATGGGAGTGCTCGCAGAGTTCAGAGATTAGCTCTCCACGACCATTCAATTGTCTAGACTAAATTAGATGAAGGATGGTTATAATAATAATATAACATATTCCTGGTTTCTATGTTGACGTAAAGCAATGAAGGGAGCTAATTAAAATGCTAATCTAAACCATTCTGCATAATTAAAAAGTGACACGTTAATTGCAGATTGGAAAAAATTACAATGGGAAAGGTTTTTAAATAGTGAATCACTGGGTTTTATAACGTAAAATAGATTCCGTAACGGCAGTCTTTGTTTCCTCCTGAGTCTTTTGAAGAATATAAAAGTATGAAGATGGGGTTGCTAAGAAGCTGAGTCATATGGTATCTATAATGTATTTTCAACCACATCTTCCGTTCAGTTTTAATATCATGAATTAGAACAAAAACACAAAAATCCTAAACTATCTTCATAGCTTGTTGCGAAATATCCATTTAAAAACTCATTTTAAATGTTTCCGGACCAAAGGCGAATAGGTTTCTAAGGCATGTTGCCATGTTGAAAGACACATTTAACTGTGCTTTTACTTCCGTGTGGCAATACACAAAATGGCTTGAAGTTGTGTTGGAACCATGGTATAAGATGATACAATTATGTAGGAGACAAATCCAGATGTTATCTCAGGCAGCTGGGTTTATTTTATTTGTACCCCTCACACATTGGAAAGATATACCTCCACCATGTCGCATCCCAGGAAATCTCACACATATTAGGTGTCTGGACTAGACAAGTAGAATTATTTATTTCCTGTTCTTCCTCCTTCGTCTGGGTGAAAATCGATTGAGGGATCAATAATCTCCTAGGCCGTTCCTAACAAACATGCCCATTTCCTGGCTGTTCGTAATCTATGACTGGCAAACAAGGTGCAGGGATTGTGTCTCCTCTAAGCCAACAAATCTGCTCTCTGTGTGATGCCTCACAAAGTGATATGAGGGACCAAATATCACATATCATGGACAATTTTAAATTCACGTTCTCGTTCTGTTTGTAAATTTTTCTCTATCTCACTCTTGCTTTGTAAGGTTTCAAACAAGTTGCTTCTATCGTATATTGTACATACTGCAGCATATAAGCAATGAGTCTCCAAAAAGTCACAGATATTATAAGGAACACCTGATGTCAGAATACCTGAAATAATGCAAAATAATGAATTACCTTCACCTGCTCGGAACCTATGTAAATTTGCATTTTTTATGTCCTCCACCAAGATAAGTCCTCCACATTTAAGTGTAACCACCCCGGGTGATGAAGTATCACAATACAAAGTCCTCACCTGCCCTGGAGGTCCCAGTTAATGCAGGTGTTTAACTCCCTGGATCACTATCCATTACATTCAAATACAGCCTAACTTCACAAATCATTATATTGGCCAATAGAATTTCCCCCCAAAATGTAATGTTTCTATGGCAGTACATCTAGAAAGCAGTCATTTTGGAAGCAGTAGGAAGAAATAAGAAGTAGGAGGTCGTCCGTTTCCCCCCTTTTTGATTAGAAATGTAATTAATGTCAGTATAGATGGATTTGGTGATTCAATTATGTCATTTCACAGGGTGAGAGCACAATGCAAGGCATGTGCTTTGAATACAGCTGACGGGAACATTTTCTCCTGTGACTAAATGTGCTGGTGTTCCAGACGGCTGTAATAGGAATGTACATTTTACCATGCTATACTTCAGGGTATGTTTTCATTTAGATTGTTATTCATCAGTCTTCAAAGGTTTCCACTATATCCATGTAGCCTATGTGCCATATTCTGAAAATAAATGGCAAATTGCGCAGATATTCTTTTTTCTTGTTTCTTTCATAGCAGAGTAGGAGTGTTTACCCTTTGTTATTTCTTGTGTAACATACAATGGAAACAGCTGTATTACACTGTAATATGGTGGACACAGCAATAAATACATGCATAACAACTAGCCAAGCAGTACATGAGATGTGGGCAAATCCATTTGTCTTCGCAGGCCAATTCTCTAAAGGGCAGAACCAAGATGTAAATACTACTACCCATTCAGTATGTTTCCCTCAAGCACAAACACTTCCTCGATTTGGTTGCAATCAATTATACATCACCTACATTTCAGAAGCCTGGCGCTAAGTGCGTAAATATGCACACTTAACCTTGCACATTGCATAGAAATATCTAGAGACGACAATACACAGTGGACATAGAACTGAAACAGTGATATGATTGATTTCTAAGGGAGATCAAGCATTTGAGTTTACCTGTAAACTGTTCATAGGGTTGGTTTGTGAGTCTGTGTCACTCTGACAGGAAGCTCAGTAAGATCATGCCGAGCCCACACAGTGAAGGTCATTCCACTGCCAAGGAATGAACAGAGAAATCGTGGAAGCCAGCCTTGATTATTGATCTACTGTATATGCTGAAGACCAATCCTTTAATGGATTCACCACTGACCCTCACATTATGACGTAAACATCTATCCGTGTGTGTGTGTGCTGTGTGTGTGTGTGTGTGTGTGTGTGTGTGTGTGTGTGTGTGTGTGTGTGTGTGTGTGTGTGTGTGTGTGTGCGTGCGTGAGTGTGCATTTGTGATAAAAAGCCTGTGTGTGTTTATAATAAAAATGCGTGCGTGTGTGTGTGTCAACTGGCTATATTGTATTTAGGTGTCAAAAGAGGCAAGTCTTGTGAATCCCATTGCAAATGTTTGTCTCACAATACACTCAAACCTCTATCTCTTTAAATTCCAAGTGTACAGTTATAAGATGACCGCTAATATAACAGTCTACACTACCGGTGAATCTTTATCTCTAGAATTACAGATGCTAATATATATCCTTTTCTCCAAATTTTCATCCAAATAGGTATGATAAGTGTGCTTGAATACGTTGATTATCAATAATACTGTCATGCCCTGGCTCTGGGGACTCTTTAATGTTGAGCCAGGGTGTGTAGTGTCTGTGTTGTGTTTTCTATGTTCATGTTCTAGTTCATGTGTTTCTATGTTGGCCGGGGTGGTTCCCAATCAGAGGCAGCTGTGGCTTGTTGTCTCTGATTGGGACCATACTTAGGCAGCCTGTTGGCACTAGTTATTTGTGGGATCTTGTTCTGTATAGGTTTATGTTGGTGAACCTTTTGACTTCACGTATCGTTTTGTTGTTTTGTTGCATTGTTTAAAGTACTCATTAAAAGATGTACGCCTATCACGCTGAACCTTGGTCCGTTGCTTACGACGATCGTGACAGAAGATCCCACCAAAACAGGACCAAGCAGCGTGTTTAGGAGCAAACGCCGGGTAAGGAACTGGAGAAGTTGGCGATGTCCCAGGTGGGCGAATGGTGGTCTTGGGAGGACATGTTCGCGGGCAGAGGGCCATGGGCAAAAGTTAAGGCCCTGGCGAGAGAGGAGGTACGGCGCCAACAGTGCCGTCGTCGGACAGGCGAGAGGCAACCCCAAGACATTTTTTGGGGGGGGCACACGGCATGGACGACGGGGCTGCTGGAGGCAGCTACAGGAGGTATCGGCGGATTAGGAGAGGAGGCCACCAGGTTACGGGGGCCATTGGTCATGAGGGAGAAGGAGAGTGTGGAGGCACGGCGAGAGGAACTGAGTAGGCAGCAGAGGGAGCGGAGGTTTATGAGGAAACCCAGTCCCGCTCCTCGCACCAAGCAAGTGGTGTGTGTCACCAGTCCGGTCCGGCCCATTCCTGATTCCCGCACAAGGCCAGTGGTGTGTGTTCCCAGTACGGTCAGGCCCGTTCCTGCTCCCCGCACTAATTTAGTGGTGCGTGTTCCCAGTTCGGCCCAACCCGTTCCTGCTCCCCGCACTAAGTTAGTGGTGCGTGTTCCCAGTCCGGCCCGGCTAGTTCCTGCTCCCCGCACTAAGTTAGTGGTGCGTGTTCCCAGTCCGGCCTGACCCGTTCCTGCTCCCCGCACTAAGTTAGTGGTGCGTGTTCCCAGTCCGGCCCGGCCCGTTCCTGCTCCCCGCACTAAGTTAGTGGTGCGTGTTCCGAGTACGGCCCGGCCCGTTCCTGCTCCTCGCACTAAGCCAGTGGTGCGTGTTCCCAGTCCGGTCCGGCCTGTTCCTGCTCCCCGCACCAAGCCAGTGGTGCGCGTCGCCAGCCCGGTCCGGCCTGTTCCTGCTCCCCGCACCAAGCCAGTGGTGCGCGTCGCTAGCCCGGTCCGGCCTGTTCCTGCTCCCCGCACCAAGCATGTGTTTCTATGTTGGCCGGGGTGGTTCCCAATCAGAGGCAGCTGTGGCTTGTTGTCTCTGATTGGGAACCATACTTAGGCAGCCTGTTGGCACTAGTTATTTGTGGGATCTTGTTCTGTATAGGTTTATGTTGGTGAACCTTTTGACTTCACGTATCGTTTTGTTGTTTTGTTGCATTGTTTAAAGTACTCATTAAAAGATGTACGCCTATCACGCTGCGCCTTGGTCCGGTTCTTACGACGATCGTGACAAATACATTGCAGTCTTAATCCTTGCAAGAACTGTACATTTTCGGTAATTTACTTTACATTTGAGCACAAATTTAAGGTTTAATGAAGCAAATCTGAGTGTAGCGCCGCTGTTAAATCTAATTATGTTCTATTTCGGAAAACATATAAACCTTGAAATTCCAGATTCAAGCATGGATCGACCAAACAATGTCTATTTGTGTGTTTTCTTCGTAAACATGTTTCCATGGCAATATATGTTTCATATCTCCCATCACCAAAAGTTACCCCTCCCCCAAGAGCTGGTGTTGGTTGGATTTTAGCTAATTGGCTTTAAAATTAACAGATTTTAACTGGCATCAGGCGTGAGTCTGATGTGTGAGGCTTTCAGGAGGTGACTTTTCTCCTTTCTTGTGTCTTTTTCACATACACACATGGCCAAACTGTCTACACAGAACATGCAGAAGCTCTGTTTATGCAGGGTAGAAAATGTCACATGTAGATTCAGCCTGATATGGAGCCTTTAAAGGGGTTTTACACTGAAAACTGCATGTGACATATATATGAACTAAAACAGATTAGTATCACCAAAGTCTGAAACATCTATATTATTGCTCTGTCTGTTGAGCTGTATGTGAAGATCCAATGACCTTACTTGAGGCTGAATCGCTCGGATTCGATTTGTCTCAGCTAGGATGACATGAGCCTAGTTACTCATTATTAATGTGTCCAATGATATGTTTTGTTTATACTTCATCCTCCACCCTCATTTGAATGTGTACCTTGCATTACCTGTCAGTTGCCACCACATCTTCTGATTCTGCAACAGGTCACCGGTAAGCAAAAGACTGGCTTGTTGTTATTGTGTCGTAGGCTGTAAAAGCAATTTACAGTTGTTTATCTTCCCCCAAAAAGAAGACTTGAAGTGGGATACATTAGTTTCCCAAGTTCATGATGCACCCAAGTTGATCACAAAGAGTGCTGTTTGCAGAGCATATTTTGCAGACGAGTGCTTTGAGAACCTGCTGCAAAAAAAATATGGGGTATGCCAAGCTTCTGATACGGATGTGGTCCCAACACTTGAGTTGCCACTGACAGTCCCAGCAGCAAGCGTGGATCACCATGTAAGTACCTAACATAGAATAGTAGAGATTAATAGCTAGCTAGCTATCTTAGCTAGCTTCACCAATGAGCTAACATTATGTTGCCAACAGAAACCTCCATATCCTTGCTTTCACTGAGCTAGTTAGCTAACTTATCTAGCTAGTGGTTTGTAAAATCTATGACTCAAAAGAGAACATGTTTTACAATCGGATTTCTATACATCTCTTTTGGTGCATTTCAGGCTACACAGACAGGCTGCTGGATCTCCTCTTCAATGAGATCACCCATGATCCAGCACCGTATGTGGAGAATGTTTGTGAGCTTTCCAACCCAGAACCCCTGTGTGCCCAGTACGAGAGACCTGACAAGGAAGAAGCCATCACTAGATTTGTGTCCCGCTTCAGCGATGAAGGGTGAAAGTGAGTCTGAGCTCTATGGGCTCTTTCGCCAGAAGAGATGGCGTATGTTAGTTTCCAATGCACTGAATAATCATTCCATGTTTAAGCGTCTGTTTATGACAAAGATGATTAATTAAGTTCCCAGGAAATCACAGAGGACCATATCAGGACCTTTTAGGAATTTTTTAGGACGTTCTCCTGACATTCATGTCATTAGTCCTTAGGACGCGGCATGATAGTCCCAAGGGAATGTTCTCTCTGGGACCTTTGTCTAGATCCCTGTAAGTTCCCAGGACATCACTGAGGACCATGTCAGGACCTTTTTAGGACTGTCGTGGAAATTACCACCAAGGACACCTGAAGTCAATCTCAAATGAATCATTCTTTATTATCAGCAAGTTGGAGAGGTCCAAACAAACATAATGCACCATAGTACACGTCGGTTGGAAGCTCCGCCAGGGCAGTCCCGTCAGTTCTCTTATATACTGCTTACACAGACAAGTTATATTTGCATGATTTAGCTTATTCATTATTCATAATTAATTAATCATTAACGTTTGGTTCATGCATGTGACCGACCAATACCTCACGAGGCTTCTTTTGTCCATGCTGAGACCTTGAAACAAAGACACCCATTTCGGTTCTCAAAACAATGTTCTGGGCATACTACCAAATTGCTTATACTGATAGTGAGGATTTCTTCCAGGCACGATCAATCAGTCACTTGCATGAACCCAGTTGAATTGGTTATTAGAAAAGCACAAACATAAAATTTTTATTCACATTCGCTCCTCTTATCACTGATAATTATCGTTACATTTTAAGGTAAGCATTAGATTATAGCTTCTATCAAAAGGAGGTTCTATACTTCTATTAAAGTAAGCGAAATCAACACATAAAACCAGAAAATTCATCCTTTCAAACCCTTTACTCTGGGTTGTACAATCTAAAATGCATACAAGGGATCTGTAGACTCAGATTGTTTCCATAGCTCTTACCTATAAAACCATTGCAGTGGAATGTTTTAACTTAATACCTTTGCTTCATACAGTTACTGTCACGGTTTCGGCCGAGGCAGCTCCTCCTCCTTGTTCGGGCAGGTTTCGCCGGTCGTCGTCTCCGGAGTACTAGCTGCCACCGCTCTATGTTTCCTGTTTGATTAGTTTTGTCTGTTAGCCACACCTGTCTTGTGTTATGTCTCATTAAGCACCCTATTTAGTTTCCTTGTTGTTAGTGTAGTGTTGTGTGTAATTGTTTTGTGTCAGGTGTTCGTGCGTTACCTGTGTTTCGGTACGCCTTTACCATTGAGCTACCTCCTCGGTTGAGGAGAGTTTTGCGCCCTGTGTGTGCGCTCGTGTTTTGACGCCTGTGTGCGTCTTTTTGGCCTCTGGCTTTGTTGGATTTATTTTGCACTCTACAGTAAAGTCTTGTTGGACTGTCCATCTGCTTCTGCGCTTGATTCCACACCACACCATTTCTAACATCATGACAGAATTACACACCACATATGGAATCAGCAGGAGCACACGTCGACAACGTGGAGGAACGGCTTCTGGGACAAGAGCATCGCATAAATCGGATTGGGCACGCTTTGGAGGGCGTCATGGACACACTTCGGCGATGGGAGACCAGCGGTGTTCCCACAGCTCCACCTGTCGCTCCATCACCACCAGAGAACCAGCCCAACCATCTACCGGAACCCAGTGGAATTCGGCTCTCGCTCCCGAGGGCGTACGACGGCTCCGCTGCCGGGTGTCAGGGGTTCCTTTTGCAAGTGGAGCTCTACCTGGCCACCATACACCCGGCGCCCTCGGGATACGAGAGCGTTTCCGCCCTCATCTCCTGTCTCACCGGCAAGGCGTTGGAGTGGGCCAACGCCGAATGGAGGGGAATAGACTCCGCCACAGTCACCTATGCGGAGTTCTCCCGCCGCTTCCGTGCGGTCTTTGACCATCCACCAGAGGGAAGAGCGGCGGGGAACGTCTATTCCACCTCCGACAGGGGATGAGGAGCGCTCAAGAATTTGCACTGGAGTTCCGGACTCTAACGGCTGATGCGGGGTGGAATGAGAAGGCCCTCATAGACCACTTTAGGTGTAGCCTTAGGGAGGACGTCCGCAGGGGAGTTAGCTTGTAGGGACGCTACATTAACGTTCGACCAGCTTGTGGACATGGCTATTCGTCTGGACAACCTACTCAGGACCCGCGGACGTCCCAGATGGGGGTCTCCCATTCCACCCTCCAGCGCCTCCGAGCCGAGTCCGATGGAGCTTGGAGGGGCTGGCGCTAGAGGGAGAAGAGGTAGGAACCCGAGGGGGGCAGTCTCCTGCACCAAGTATGGCCGCGGAGGGCACACCGCGGCTAGGTGCTGGGGAGGGTCCCCTGAGGAGGGAGAGGGCAGGCCATACAGTGGGGAGTCCTCCCAGGTGAGTAGGCGCCCTACTTACCCAGAGCTTTCTGTCGTCCACTTTACATTACCTGTTTGTTTTCCACAGGTTGCACCTCGTTCCCAGCATAAGGCGCTAGTCGATTCAGGCGCAGCTGGGAATTTTATAGATCGTAAATTCTGTGTTAAGTTAGGGATTCCCCTCCTTCCAGTCGATAAACCTTTCCCCGTACATGCTTTAGATAGTCGTCCATTAGGATCTGGGTGGATTGGGGAGCTCACAGCGCCACTTAGGATGATGACGCAGGGGGGTCATGAGGAGACGATTCAACTCTATCTGATTGACTCTCCTGCGTATCCGGTGGTACTGGGGCTTCCCTGGTTGACTACCCATGATCCTACTATTTCGTGGCGAGAGAAGGCTCTAAAAGGGTGGTCTGCTCAGTGTGAGGGGTTATGTCTGGGTGTTTCCGTAGGGGCGACCTCGGTGGAAAGTCCGAACCAGATGCCAGCACTGCACATTCCTCCTGAGTATGAGGATTTGGCACTCGTGTTTAGTAAGACCCGAGCGGCACGATTGCCACCTCATAGACAGGGGGATTGTGCGATAGACCTCCAGACAGGAGCCGCGCTCCCGCGGAGCCATGTGTATCCTTTGTCACAGGAGGAGAAAAGGGCAATGGAGACTTACATTGCCGAGTCTCTGAGACAAGGATACATACGGCCCTCTACTTCTCCCGCGTCCTCAAGCTTCTTTTTTGTGAAGAAGAAGGATGGAGGTCTGCGTCCGTGTATTGACTACCGCGGTCTCAATCAGGTGACTGTTAAATATAGTTATCCACTTCCGTTGATTGGGACTATGACGGAGTCATTACACGGGGCACGGTTCTTCACAAAATTGGACCTCAGGAGCGCATATAATTTGGTGCGCATTAGGGAGGGCGATGAGTGGAAGACAGCATTTAGTACTACCTCCGGCCATTACGAGTATCTCGTCATGCCATATGGGTTAATGAATGCTCCATCAGTCTTCCAATCGTTTGTAGATGACATTTTCCGGGACATGCAGGCGCAAGGAATGGTGGTGTACATCGATGATATTCTGGTGTACAGTCCTACTCGGGCCGAGCATGTAGCCCTGGTGCGCAGGGTATTGAGGAGACTGTTGGAGCATGACCTGTATGTCAAGGCTGAGAAATGTCTGTTCTTTCAGGAGTCAGTTTCCTTTTTGGGTTACCAGTTGTCTGCGTCAGGGGTGAGAATGGAGGTGGACCGAGTGTCCGCCGTGGGTAATTGGCAAACCCCAACAACGGTTAAAGAGGTGCAGCGGTTTTTGGGTTTTGCGAATTACTACCGGAGGTTTATCCGGGGTTTTGGACAGGTGGCAGCTCCCATCACGTCTCTTCTGAAGGGGGGTCCGGTGCGCTTGCAGTGGTCGGCTGAGGCGGACAGGGCTTTTGGGAGACTGAAGGACCTGTTTACCTCGGCTCCGGTGTTGGCGCACCCGGATCCCACTTTACCTTTCCAAGTTGAGGTGGACGCGTCTGAGGCCGGTATCGGGGCCGTTCTATCTCAACGCTCGGGTACACCACCTAAGCTCCGCCCCTGTGCTTTTTATTCTAAGAAGCTCAGTCCGGCGGAGCGGAATTATGACGTAGGGGACAGGGAGCTGTTAGCCGTAGTACAGGCCCTAAAGGTGTGGAGGCATTGGCTTGAGGGGGGCTCAGCACCCTTTCCTCATTCTGACCGATCACCGTAACCTGGAATACATTCGGGCAGCTAGGAGACTGAATCCTCGCCAGGCTCGATGGACTATGTTTCTCGCCCGGTTTGTGTTTAAGATCACTTACATCCCTGGGTCCCAGAACGGGAAGGCAGATGCTCTGTCCTGCCGGTATGACGCGGAGGAGAGGTGCGTGGAGTCCATTCCCATACTACCGGAGTCTTGTCTGGTGGCACCGGTGGTGTGGGAGGTCGATGCGGAGATCGAGCGGGCGTTACGTACCGACCCTAGTCCTCCACAGTGTCCGGTGGGTCGGACGTACGTCCCGCTCGAGGTCCGGGATCGGTTGATTTATTGGGCTCACACGTCTCCCTCCTCTGGACATCCGGGTATTGGTCGGACGGTGCACTGCCTTAGTACGAAGTACTGGTGGCCAACGTTAGCCAGGGATGTGAGGGTTTATGTCTCCTCCTGCTCAGTGTGTGCCCAGTGTAAGGCACCCAGACACTTGCCATGGGGTAAATTACAGCCCCTGCCCGTTCCACAACGACCCTGGTCTCACCTATCGGTGGATTTTGTTACCAATCTTCCCTCCTCACAGGGGAATACCACCATCCTGGTCGTTGTGGATCGGTTCTCTAAGGCCTGTCGTCTCCTTCCCATGCCGGGTCTTGCTACTGCCCTACAGACCGCTGAGGCTCTATTTACTCACGTCTTCCGGCATTACGGGGTACCCGAGGATATAGTGTCCGATCGAGGCCCCCAGTTTACCTCCAGAGTCTGGAGAGCATTTATGGAACGTTTGGGGGTCTCGGTGAGCCTTACCTCGGGTTACCACCCGGAAAGCAATGGGCAGGTAGAAAGAGTCAACCAGGATGTGGGTAGGTTTCTGAGGTCATATTGCCAGGGCCGGCCGGAGGAGTGGGCGAGATATGTGCCCTGGGCCGAGATGGCACAGAACTCTCTCCGCCACTCCTCCACTAGACTAACCCCTTTTCAGTGTGTATTAGGGTACCAGCCGGTTCTGGCACCGTGGCATGAGAGCCAGATCGAGGCCCCCGCTGTGGATGAGTGGGTACGGCGCTCGGAGGAGACGTGGAACGCTGCTCACGTCCATCTGCAGCGTGCCATACGTCGACAAAAGACGAGCGCCGACCTACACCGCAGTGAGGGGCCAGTGTACGCACCTGGAGATCGAGTCTGGCTCTCAACCAGAAACCTACCCCTCCGCCTGCCCTGCCGGAAGCTGGGTCGGCGGTTTGTGGGGCCTTTTAAAGTCCTGAGGAGATTGAATGAGGTGTGTTACAGGTTAGAACTACCTATTGATTACAAGAATATTAACCCCTCATTCCATGTGTCTCTCCTCAGGCCGGTGGTAGCTGGTCCACTCCAGGACTTCGAGATTGAGGAGACTCCTCCGCCCCCGTTGGAGATCGAGGGGGCTCCGGCGTACACTGTTCGGACCATCCTGGATTCGAGATGCCGGATGGGGGGTCTCCAATATCTCGTGGAGTGGGAGGGGTACGGTCCGGAGGAGCGGTGCTGGGTGCCGAGGAGGGACATTCTGGATCCGTCCCTGATGACCGAATTCCATCGTGGTCATCCTACGCGCCCTGCCCCGCGTCCTCCTGGGCGTCCCCGAGGCCGGAGGCGGCGCGCGGCTGGAGCCGCGCGTCAAGGGGGGGGTACTGTCACGGTTTCGGCCGAGGCAGCTCCTCCTCCTTGTTCGGGCAGGTTTCGCCGGTCGTCGTCTCCGGAGTACTAGCTTCCACCGCTCTATGTTTCCTGTTTGATTAGTTTTGTCTGTTAGCCACACCTGTCTTGTGTTATGTCTCATTAAGCACCCTATTTAGTTTCCTTGTTGTTAGTGTAGTGTTGTGTGTAATTGTTTTGTGTCAGGTGTTCGTGCGTTACCCGTGTTTCGGTACACCTTTACCATTGAGCTACCTCCTCGGTTGAGGAGAGTTTTGCGCCCTGTGTGTGCGCTCGTGTTTTGACGCCTGTGTGCGTCTTTTTGGCCTCTGGCTTTGTTGGATTTATTTTGCACTCTACAGTAAAGTCTTGTTGGACTGTCCATCTGCTTCTGCGCTTGATTCCACACCACACCATTTCTAACATCGTGACAGTTACACATATGCTTCATTACATAATTTCATTGATGGATTCTGGCAATGACATTTCAGGTGGAGCTTTTGTCGCGAGTGACATGTTAATGACAGATTGGTATCTCAATGCATTTTTTGTCTAAATTACTATACATTTCGCAGTGTGCAGACCTCCACAATCAACCTGATACCCCCAATAAACAATTTTGGACAAGCCTAAATCAATTACGGGCATGGTTGACCACCCCCCTCCCTCCCGGCACTCATTGTTCTGGCATTTCTTCATTTTCTTCTTCAGATAGTGTTTCAGTTCGTCCTCCCAATGGCACATGTTCAAAGTGGATGATCCTTGATCATGTCCCAAATTCAATATTTGGGGAATAATCTGATTTTCCCAAGCAGACAAATATCTCACCTGAGCCGCCACTGTCTTTGCGGTCCATTATGTCTTGTCCATTTTCCAACCAGTAGACAAGCAGAGAGAAGTTTGAACAGGATCTCTCTCCATGCTCACGCCACTTGGACTCATGTAGCACTCCTGAGAGAAAAGGCATGAGAGAAAAGGCAGCTGATAGCTTCGACTGGATGCTGTACACAGGTTGCTGGCACAGACTCAGGTTTCAGGTAGAAGTGGTGAAGGACCATAGTGAACGCCATTGTCACCATCACTTCAGCCGGTTAGAGGGGGTGAGGCTCACACTGTTCTTGGTTGAATTATCCCTTCGGTGCATCTAGATACAATCTGTGGTCACCTTTGCCATAAGGTTCGAGAGAGGACAGACCAGAACAACAGTTTAGTTTAGGGCATTTCTGATTCAGGAAATCCAGACAAACTATTCACTGTATGACAAATGATTACTTCTACCAATATTCTTAATACAAATGTCTAAGACAAATATAAAAGAGAATAACAACACACAGTTTAAACCATTTTTGCAAATTGGCTTATACTCCACTATCATCTTGGCGATCTCACCACAGTTACAGGGTCAGGGAGTTAGAGAGCTAATCCTTAGGGAGAAATCCCGACCATCCAACAGACCCAATCTGGTGAGATTTGTATTGAAGCAAGACAAAAACAAAGAAAACAAAACAACACAAAAACAAAACAAACAAAACAACAACAGCAATCCACTTCTTCATATAAAACACCTTATCCTTTACCCAATCAAGCTCTCTGTCTGTAAGGTTACCTGCTTTGGTCCACATGGCATAGTCTCAGCACTGTCAAATAACAATCCACAAACCCAACTAAAATACATTCTGTAGTACAGAGACATTACTAGCTACAGTTGAAGTCGGAAGTTTACATACACCTTAGCCAAATACATTTAAACTCGGTCTTTCACAATTCCTGACATTTAATCCTAGTAAAAATTCCCTGTTTTAGGTCAGGTAGGATCACCACTTTCTTTTAAGAATGTGAAATGTCAAAATAATAGTAGAGAGAATTATTTATTTAAGCTTTTATTTTTTTCATCACATTCCCAGTGGTCAGAAGTTTACATACACTCAATTAGTATTTGGTAGCATTGCCTTTAAATTGTTTAACTTGGGTCAAACGTTTCGGGTAGCCTTCCACAAGCCTCCCACAATAAGTTGGGTGAATTTTGGCCCATTCATTCTGACAGAGCTGGTGTAACTGAGTCAGGTTTGTAGGCCTCCCTGCTCACACACGCTTTTTCAGTTCTGCCCACAAATGTTCTATAGGATTGAGGTCAGGGCTTTGTGATGGCCACTCCAATACCTTGAATGTGTTGTCCTTAAGCCATTTTGCCACAACTTTGGAAGTCTGCTTGGGGTCATAGTCCATTTGGAAGACCCATTTGCGACCAAGCTTTAACTTCCTGACTGATGTCTTGATGTGTGGAAGAAATATTTAACTCAAAAGTATCTCTAAAAAACTGGAGCTTGTGAATTCAGAATATACTTTATTTAACGCGAAACAAAGCTGAGCTGGTCCATGGAGCAACTGCTTGCCCTGACCCGGAGCTCACCTTTTATACAGACACAAATGCATAGTCATGCTTATACAACCTACACAGTTACTCCATTATATGTACATGATTAACATCCTTCGGTGTCACATGTTTGTTTACTCACAAAGGCTACGTGCGTTTCTCTAAATGGGGCCTCTGTCTCTTATCTCATTATATTGGTGACGTGACTCAGACACGATCTCAAAAAATAATATACATACCTACGTTAAAGAACAATCACACTCTGTATTGACTATATTCACTATCCAGGCATGCATCTGGAGTACAAAGTATCAATCATGTTCATTCTGTTTTACCCTTATCATTTCATAACACATTATAAAACATATCTATTAACACTTAAACATGGTTTACACATGTCATGTCCATAACATACATTTAAGCCTTTCCAAACAGCCATCTTCCAAGGACCCTGAGCCACTATTGTTTTTCCTTGTGACTATGTGCATGTGGCTATGTGTGTCAGGTCATAAGCACAAACAAGTGATAACACTAGTTCCATTGTTACTCCAATCTCCACAACGAGAAGTTGTATCTCCATCACATGTCATTGACATACCCAGACCAGCTGCAGGGAGTTAAGAAGGAACCATTCTTATCAGAAACACAGCATTTGCACTAAAGAAATGTCCCTGCTCTGTTTTAACCCTTTAATTGGTTCTTAATCCATAAACATTTAAGGCATATAGGCGTTTCATTCTACAACATATGTACTAGAAAATCATCCATAGATGTTGCTTCGATATATCCACATAATTTTCCTTCCTCATGATGCCATCTATTTTGTGAAGTGCACCAGACCCTCCTGCAGCAAAGCACCCCCACAGCATGACGCTGCCACCTCTGTGCTTCACGGTTCTGATGGTGTTCTTTGGCTTGCAAGACCCCCTTTTTCCTCCAAACATAACGATGGTCATTGTGGCCAAACAATTCTATTTTTGCTTCATCAGACCAGAGGACATTTCTCCAAAAAGTACGATCTTTGTACCCATGTGCAGTTGCAAACCGTAGTCTGGCTTTTTTATGACGGTTTTGGAGCAGTGGATTCTTCCTTGCTGAGCGGCCTTAAAGGTTATGTCGATATAGGACTCGTTTTACTGTGGCTATAGATACTTTTGTACCTGTTTTCTCCAGCATCTTCACAAGGTCCTTTGCTGTTGTTCTGGGATTCATTTGCACTTTTCGCACCAAAGTACGTTAATCTCTAGGAGACAGAACGTCTCCTTCCTGAGCGGTATGACGGCTGCGTGGTCCCATGGTGTTTATACTTGCATACTATTGTTTGTACAGATGAACATGGTACCTTCAGGCGTTTGGAAATTGCTCCCAAGGATGAACCAGACTTGTGGAGGTCTACAAATTTCTTTCTGAGGTTTTGGCTGATTTCTTTTGATTTTCCCATGATGTCAAGCAAAGGCACTGAGTTTGAAGGTAGCCTTGAAACACATCCACAGGTACACCTCCAATTGACTCAAATTATGTAAATTAGCCTATCAGAAGCTTCTAATGCCATGACATCATTTTCTGGAATTTTCCAAGCTGTTTAAAGAAACAGTCAACTTAGTGTATGTAAACTTCTGACCCACTGGAATTGTGATACAGTGAATTATAAGTGAAAAAATACGTCTGAAAACAATTGTAGAAAAAATTACTTGTGTCATGCACAAAGTAGATGTCTTAACCGACTTGCCAAAACAATAGTTTGTTAACAAGAAATTTGTGGAGTGGTTGAAAAACGAGTTTTAATGACTCCAACCTAAGTGTATGTAAACTTCCGACTTGAACTGTATTTGTAAGAAAGTGTTTGACCGAGGAAAACTTCAATCCATTTGGATTAACTGTCAACCATTACCAACATATATTTTTTCCTTCACATCGTGATTAATGCGTTCAAAAATAACAACAACACTGCCGGTTACATAAAAAATAAACGAATCAGAATAACAAATACAATTTGAATTACAACCCTTAATAGCTCCATAAGGAAATAATTGTAGCCCATAATGTTTTTCAAGCAATAGTAAAAGAGACAGGTGTCCCTCATTCAGGGGCAGCGCTCTCTCGCTCTCCTTCTCGTGGTCCAAATCACACGTAGGACTATTAATAAATTATAAACTTCGTCCTAATTATCAGTGTTTACATATTACATTTAAATCTCACCCAATGTCTCAAGCCTTTCTAGTGAGGGTGTTCAGGCCTCACCAGAAAGTCAGACAGAGGTCAGTCATTCCACCACATTAAGTGAGGGTGTCTTTCCCTTTTCTTTCCATGTACCTCAGACTCATTATTTCATTTCAAACATTCCAAACATGTTGTGTACCAGGTTTACATTGGGTTTTTCAGTACATTTCTCATCAAGATAATTTACATTTGTGCAACCAAAACTCAGACAATGGATACTTCAGACATTTTCATTTGTGTGCCCTTTAATGTGCATCCTTTCTAACCCATGAAAACCCCACTAAAAGCAAATAAAAAGACCCCACACAATAAATCAAACACAGTATTAACACCACGAACAAATATTCATAACAGGTGAGTTGTCTGGGGGTGCTGGCGTGTGTGGTAAAACGTAGGGTAAAAACAAACAAAATGGCCAGGCCTTACTTAATTTGGGAGCTCCCTTAACAGCCGGATCTTGGTACCTTCATACTGTATAGTACACAGTCTCAATAACTGCTCTCCTAAGGCACCTGCCTCAGGAAGCCTTTCAAAGGGAGAGATACAGAATTATTGGTCCTAAAAATTCTTAATCTTAATTGAGTTTACTGCATCTTGGATAATAAGTGGTAAACTGAGTTCAACAAAGGATTACAATTTGGGATAATAAGAGGGTTGAAATGTGGATATTAAGAGGTTTGAAAATTGGATAATAAGATATTTGAAATGTGGATAATAACAGGGTGGAATTTAGATAATAAGATATATAATTACTATTAAGTACTGAGTGAATGAGTGCTGTCAGGGGACTAGCTCCGGTGTGAAAGAGGTCCATATCTGAATGAATATCCCAACCAGTTCTGTGTGAGCTGAGTTTTTCGATCTATAACGTTATCTGGGGGTTTTGTCCACCACTGCCTGTCGATCTACAGGTAGTGAGCACTGACAGGAGAAGCCATTGTAAAGTTTGAGAGGGTAACATCTGAGATGGGTAAGGGCTGTTCATTGATGCCCCCGGACACTGAGATTTCCTCGAGAACATTATATGTGTACCTCTAGGGCTGGCTGCACTGTGGTCATTGCTGGTGGTGTGGATGTAAATACCTGTTGATGTATAACGTTATATAGGTATTCTGTATGTGAAGATGTGAAAGGAGAGAGTACTATTCCCGAATATGCTGTAGTTTAAATATTTAAACCCCTGTATGCACACCCACACGTAGACGTACGTAAGTGGTGTAAAAAGTATTCTGAGAAGTTCAGGGTAGTCCCTTTATGGATCATTTGATAAAGATAAGGTTAAAGCATTGTATGACTGTTTAACTGGTCTGGTAAATAAAGTCTCAGACAAAGATTGGCGCATATCCACTTTTGGTAAAGGTACGGGCCTGACCTACTCCTAACCAATAAAACTAGAAATGCTTATGGGATTTCCTCCATCCCGCTAATACATTTTGAAATAAAACCCATGCCCTGTTCAATGCATCCAATGAATGTTGAACATGATTTTCTGTATTCACCTACTCAACCAAAACTGCTCCAGCTTCTTCAAGTTGCATGGGTTCCGCTGGTGTACAGCAATCTTTAAGTCATACCACAGATTCTCAATTGGAATGAGGTCTGGGCTTTGACTAGGCCATTCCAAGACATTTCAATGTTTCCCCTTAAACCAGTGTGTTGCTTTAGCAGTATGCTTAGGGTCATTGTCCTGCTGGAAGGTGAACCTCCGTCCCAGTCTCAAATCTCTGGAAGACTGAAACAGGTTTCCCTCAAGAATTTCCCCTGTATTTAGCGGCATCTATGATTCCTTCAATTCTGACCGGTTTCCCAGTCCCTGCCAATGAAAAACATCCCCACAGCATGATGCTGCCACCACCATGCTTCACTCTGGGGATTGCGTTCTCGGGGTAATGAGAGGTGTTGGGTTTGCGCCAGACATGGCGTTTTTCTTGATGGCCAAAAAGCTCAATTTTAGTCTCATCTGACCAGAGTACCTTCTTCCATATGTTTGTGGAGTCTCCCACATGCCTTTTGGCGAACACCAAACGTGTTTGCTTATTATTTTCTTCAAGCAATGGCTTATTTCTAGCCACTCTTCCCTAAAGCCCAACTCTGTGGAGTGTACGGCTTAAAGTGGTCCTATGGACAGATACTCCAATCTCCACTGTGGAGCTTTGCAGCTCCTTCAGGGTTATCTTTGGTCTCTTTGTTGCCTCTCTGATTAATGACCTCCTTGCCTGGTCCGTGAGTTTTGGTGGGTGGCCCTCTCTTGGCAGATTTGTTGTAGTGCCATATTATTTCCATTTTTTAATAATGAATTTAATGGCGCTCCGTGGGAGGTTCAAAGTTTCGGATATTTTTCTGTAACCCAACCCTGATCTTTACTTCTCCACAACTTTGTCCCTGACCTGTTTGGAGAGCTCCTTGGTCTTCATGGTGCCGCTTGCTTGGTGGTGCCCCTTGCTTACTGGTGTTGCAGACTCTGGGGCCTTTCAGAACAGGTATACACTGAGATGTGACAGATCATGTGACAGATCATGTGACACATTGCACACAAGTGGACTTTATTTAACTAATGATGTGACTTCTGAAGGTAATTGGTTGCATCAGATCTTATTTAGGGGCTTCATAGCAAAAGGGGTGAATACATATTCACGCACCACTTTTCCGTTATATATTTTCTTGAATTTTTTGAAACAAGTAATTTTTTTCATTTCATTATTTTGTGTATGTCCATTACATGAAATCCAAATAATGTCCATTACATGAAATCCAAATAAAAATCCATTTAAATTACAGGTTGTAATGCAACAAAATAGGAAAAACGTCAAGGGAGATGAATACTTTTGCAAGGCACTGTATAGTCTCACGTATCTATAGTCCCTCGGTGTCTATAGTCTCAGTAGTCCACGTCGCCATAGTCTCTACAGTATCTATACTCTCTACAGTATCTATAGTCTCGCGTATCTATAGTCTCAGTAGTCTATGTAGTCATAAATGCTATAGTCACAATAGACTCTATAGTCTTGCCGCTTCCCATACACATATAATAACACAGCGTGCTATTACTTAAGACTAGTGCTACCCTCCTTAATTTGTATGTTTATTTTTATTTAAATGTTAAATTTTTTACCTATTATTCTCCCCAATTTCATGATTATGATCTTGTCTCATCGCTGCAATTCCCCAATGGGCAAAGGAGAGGCGAAGGTCGAGTCATGCATCCTCCGAAACATTACCCGTCAAACTGCGCTTCTTAACACCGTTCTCTTAACCCAGAAGCTAGCCACACCAATGTGTCGGAGGAAACACTGTTCAACTGACAACCGAAGTCAGCCTGCAGGCGCCCGGCCCGCCACTAGGAGTTGCTAGAGCGCGATGAGCCAAGTAAAGCCACCCCGGCCAAACCCTCCCCTAACCCGGACGACACTTGGCCAATTGTGCACCGCCCTATGGGACTCCCGGTCACGGCCGGTAATGACACAGCGAGGGATCGAACCCCAGGCTGTAATGATGCTGCAACACTGCGATGCAGTGCCTTAGACCGCTGTGTCACTCTGGAGTCCTTTGTGTTTAGCTTTATTTATTTATTTTTATTATTATTTTTAAATTCTAATTAATTTAAATTTACTATCACTGTGTCCCTCAATTATTTGCGGATGATGTGTCTCCTCCTGGGAAGCTCACAGTAAGAGTCTGGCCGGGTCCTCGTCGTCTTTTGGTCAGACGGGAATTTCCCTCACGCTTCATAGAATGCGCCACCGGTTTTCCTCGCAGACCCTCACTGGAAAGCACCGCAGGCAGAATCAATAATCCCTATCGTGACGCCAAAATGTCATGGAAATTACCACCAGGGACACCTGAAGTCAATCTCAAATGAATCATTCTTTATTATCAGCAAGCTGGAGAGGTTCCAACAAACTTAATGCACCATAGTACACGTAGGTTGGAAGCTCCGCCAGGGCAGTCCCGTTAGTTTTCTTATATACTGCTTACACAGACAAGTTATATTTGCATGATTTAGCTTATTCATTATTCATAATTAATTCATCATTAACGTTTGGTTCATGCATGTGACCGACCAATACAATATAGGCTTCTTCTCTCCAAGCTGAGACCTTAAAACTGAGACACCCCTTCTGTTCTCAAAACAATATAATAATAATATAATAATATAATATGCCATTTAGCAGACGCTTTTATCCAAAGCGACTTACAGTCATGCGTGCATAAATTTTTTTTGTGTATGGGTGGTCCCGGGGATCGAACCCACTACCTTGGCGTTACAAGCGCCGTGCTCTACCAGCTGAGCTACAGAGGACCACACAATGTTCTGGGCGTACTGCCAAATTGCTTATACTGATAGTAAGGATTCCTCCCAGGCTCGATCAATCAGTCACTTGCATGAACCCAGTCAAATTGGTTTTTAGAAATGCACAAATATAAAATGTCCCTTCACAGGACGTTCTCAGGACTTTCATTTGACTAGTTCTTAGGACGTTGCGTGATGGTCCCAAGGGAACGTTCTCTGGGGGACCTTTTCTAGTCCCCGGTTTGTCCCAGAGACGTTCTCGAAAATGTTTTTAGGACGTTCTTGGGACATTGTGTCATGGTCCCCTGGAGGTTTTGTCTAGTTCCCAGTTGGTCCTGGGGCCACTCAGGAACATTCACTGTCTTCTTCGTAAGCAACTCCAGTGTAGATTTGGCCTAGTGTTTTAGGTTATTGTCCTGCTGGAAGGTGAATTCATCTCCCAGTGTCTGGTGGAAAGCAGACTGAACCAGGTTTTCCTCTAGGATTTTGCCTGTGCTTAGCTCCTGTTAAACTCCCCAGTCCGTAAAGATTACATGAAAATATGGAGAGTATTGTTCAGTAATGTGTTGTATGCGATTTCCCCCAAACATAACACTTTGTATTCAGGACAGAAAGTTAATTGCTTTGCCATTTTGTTTTTACAGTATTGCTTTAGAATGTATGTTTTGGAATAATTTTATTCTGCACAGACTTCCTTCTTTTCACTCTGTCAATTTTGTTAGTATTGTGAAGTAACTACAATGTTGTTGATTCATCCTCAGTTTTCTCCTATCACAGCCATTAAACTCTTTAACTGCTTTAACGTCACCATTGGCCTCATGGTGAAATCCCTGAGAGGTTTCCTTCCTCTCTGGCAACTGAGTTAGGAAGGAGGCCTGAATCTTTGTAGTGACTGGGTGTATTGATACACCATCCAAAGTGTAATTAATAACTTCACCATGCTCAAAGGGATATTCAGTGTCTGCTTTTTTTTATTTTCACCCATCTACCAATAGGTGTCCTTCTTTGCGAGGCATTGGAAAACCTCCCTGGTGTTTGTGGTTGAATCTGTGTTTGAAATTCACTGCTCGACTGAGGGATCTTGCATGTGCCGTCATCATTGCTTTGCACAAAAAGGGCTTCACAGGCAAGGATATTGCTGCTAGTAAGATTGCACCTAAATCAACCATTTATCGGATCATCAAGAACTTCAAGGAGAGAGGTTCAATTGTTATGAAGAAGGCGTCAGGGCGCCCAAGAAAGTCCAGCAAGCGCCAGGACCGTCTCTAAAGCTGAGTCAGCTGCGGGATCGGGGCACCACCAGTGCAGAGCTTGCTCAGGAATGGCAGCAGGCAGGTGTGAGTGCATCTGCACGCACAGTGAGGCGAAGACTTTTGGAGGATGGCCTGGTGTCAAGAAGGGCAGCAATGAAGCCACTTCTGTCCAGGAAAAACATCAGGGACAGACTGATATTCTGCAAAAGGTACAGGGATTGGACTGCTGAGGACTGGGGTAAAGTCATTTTCTCTGATGAATCCCCTTTCCGATTGTTTGGGGCATCCGGAAAACAACTTGTCCGGAGAAGACAAGGTGAGCGCTACCATCAGTCCTGTGTCATGCCAACAGTAAAGCATCCTGAGACCAGTCTGTGACGATCCCGGCTGTCTGAGTCGGGTCCTGTCTGGTGACTAGTGTTCCTGCTCGTATTCTCCAGTTTCCCGAGGGTTCGGGAACGCTCCGGGGAGCGCTCTGGTTTTCCGCACCTGCATCCCATCAGCAATCTGCACACCTGGTCCTGATCATCACCCTTCTTAGGCTCTGGCCCAACATCCAGTTCCTGCCGGATCGTTAGCCATGAACAGTATGTTGTCAGCGTATCAGTCTCTGAGCCAGTAGTGTTAGTTTTGTTGTTTTGCACCTTTTTGACTTGCTGTGTACTGACCTCCGTTTTGTTCTGTCTGCAGTCTCTCACCCGGAACCTTCACCCAACCTCTGCCTGATGGTCGGCGGCTGCCGAGCCAGTACCGGACCAACCACTGCACCCTCAACAACCCATCCACGCCACCCGCTCTGTTCCCTGGATTATTCAGCTTCACTCGGACTCTATTAATAAACACTCACCTTTGTCTCACGTACCGTGTCCTGGTCTGCTTCTGGGTTCTGGCTTAGTTAACCGTGACAGAACGATCCGGCCAGTAATGAACCCAGCGGACCTGGACTCTGTTCGCCATGCTATTACCCAGCAGGAGAAGATGTTGGGCCATCATAGCACGGTACTACAGGAGATCGCGTTGTCAGTTCGGAACCTTTCTACCGGTCTGACGGAGGTCCAGAACCAACGCAAGTGTCCGGTGGAGGATCCACTACCGGTTTCACCCATCTCGCCTGCCGCTTCTGAAGCTGTGTCCATCCGTGAGCCCAAGGTTCCGACGCCGGATAAGTATGAGGGAGAGCTGGGAAGATGCCGTTCCTTCCTTATGCAGTGTGGACTAGTGTTCGATCTACAGCCCTACTCTTATGCCACAGACAAGGCTAGGATAGCCTTTGTGATTGAGTTGCTGCGTGGTCGAGCGCTGGAGTGGGCTTCAGCCGTTTGGGAACGACAGGATCCCTGCATGGCTTCATACCAGGGGTTCACGGCCGAGATGAGGAAGCTCTTCGACCATTCCGTCCGAGGGAGGGACGCAGCTAGGCGCCTGTTTTCGCTTCGCCAAGGAACTCGCAGCGTGGCCGACTTCGTGATCGAGTTCAAGACGTTGGCTGTGGAGAGTGGGTGGAACGAGGAGTCTCTGCAAGCGGCCTTTTACCAGGGTCTGTCGGAGCAGCTCAAGGATGAGCTGATCTCCTATCCGGAGCCTAGTGACCTGGACAGCTTGGTAGCTTTGTCTATTCGGGTGGATAATCGAGTCCGAGAGCGAAGGAGGGAGAAGCAATGGGTTCCGTCCAACCGATCAGCTTCTCAGGATCCAGTCGGGTCGTCAAACTGCGCGGCTCGCTAAAGTTGGGAGGACTTTTAGCGAGCCAGTTTCGACCTCTCAATACCTCTGTCAGACCCCGTTTCCCGGCTACCCTTATGAACAGGAATCAGAGCTTAGCGATTAACGCTTTTATCGATTCAGGTGCCGATGGAAGCTTTCTAGATGCCGAGTTGGTGGAACAGCTGGGGCTTTCCAAGGAGCAATTGCCGGAAGCCATTGAAGCTACCACTCTGAACGGCAGTAGTCTGGCACGTATCACGATGAGGACTGAACCGGTTAAGATGCGGTTGTCGGGGAATCATTCTGAGATGATTTCATTCTTCATTCTGCCGTCTTCCCATGTTCCTCTGGTCCTTGGATACCCCTGGCTGAAGGAACACAATCCCACGTTCGATTGGGTGACGGGCAAGGTAACGAGTTGGAGCCTTGATTGTCATGCTAACTGTCTCAAGACTGCCTGCCCCCATTCGGTTCCCAGTCAGGTGATTGAGGCTAAACCCCCAGATTTGTCCCTGGTTCCCGAGACATATCACGATTTGGGGGAAGTTTTCAGTAAGCAGAAGGCTCTGTCACTCCCTCCCCACCGACCATATGATTGTGCCATCAACCTGGTCCCTGGAGCTGTCTACCCCAAGGGAAGGTTATACAGTATCTCCCGACCTGAACGTGAGGCGTTGGAGACCTACATCAAGGAGTCCCTAGCTGCTGGTCTCGTTCGTCCCTCGTCATCACCCCCTGGGGGCAGGATTCTTCTTTGTGGGTAAGAAGGATGGCTCTCTTCGACCGTGTATTGATTATCGGGGGTTGAATGACATCACGGTCAAGAACAAGTATCCCCTGCCCTTGATGAGTTCTGCCTTCGACTCCTTACAGGGTGCTACGGTGTTCACCAAGCTAGACCTACGCAATGCGTATCACCTGGTCCGGATCAGAGAGGGGACGAGTGGTTGACGGGTTTCAATACACCGATGGGTCACTTCGAGTATCAGGTGATGCCGTTTGGACTGACCAATGCTCCAGCGGTATTCCAGAGTATGGTGAACGACGTCCTGAGAGATATGATCGGTCTCTTTGTGTTTGTTTACCTGGATGACATTCTGATCTTCTCGAAGGAACCTTCCGACCACGTCCAGCATGTCCGGCAGGTTCTGCAGCGATTGTTGGAGAATCGCCTGTTTGTGAAGGCCGAGAAGTGCGAGTTTCACGCCCACCACGACATCCTTTCTCGGGTACATCATCTCCAGGGGAGAGATTAGGATGGACCAGGAGAAGGTTAGAGCGGTTCTGGAATGGGCCCAGCCCGGTACGAGATTGCAGCTCCAGAGATTTTTGGGGTTTGCGAATTTCTACCGCAGATTCATCCGGGATTACAGCCGTGTGGCCGCTCCGTTAACTGCCTTGACTTCCAGCATCAGGACCTTCAAGTGGAATCCGGAGGCGGATCGAGCGTTTCTGGATTTGAAGAGGCGATTCACCAACGCACCGATTCTCTCTCAACCGGACACGGCCCGTCAGTTCGTCGTTGAAGTGGACGCGTCTGATGTGGGAGTTGGCGCCATCCTGTCGCAGCGATGCTCCACGGACAGTAAACTCCATCCCTGCGCCTACTACTCTCGTCGCCTTTCGCCTGCGGAGAGGAATTACGATGTGGGTAACCGGGAGCTTCTCGCGGTGAAACTTGCCTTGGAGGAGTGGCGCCACTGGTTGGAGGGGGCGGAGCAACCGTTTATTGTCTGGACGGACCACAAGAATCTTGCTTACGTGCAATCGGCTAAACGCCTCAACTCCCGTCAGGCCAGGTGGGCGTTGTTTTCGGACGATTCAAGTTTGCCCTGACGTTCCGACCTGGATCTAAGAACGGCAAGGCGGACGCCTTGTCCCGGATGTTCTCCAAGACGGAGGAGAGTGGGTCCAAGACCGAGACAATCCTCCCCGGAACTGCGTCGTGGGAGCAGTTATGTGGAAGATTGAGGAGGAGGTGCTGGCGGCCCTTCGGACTCAGCCCGGTCCCGGTAACGGTCCACCCGGTCGGTTGTTTGTGCCTGAGTCGGTTCGTCCTGCTGTCCTCAAATGGTCCCACGCCAGCAAGATGGCTTGTCACCCTGGCGTGGCTCGGACTATGGCGTTTCTTCGCAGACGCGTTTTGGTGGCCTGCCATGGCCGAGGATACTCGGGGTTTTGTTGCTGCCTGTCCAGTGTGTGCGCAGAATAAGAGTACCAATCGGCCCAGCTCTGGACTACTTCACCCCCTTCCTATTCCCCGGCGACCATGGTCGCATCTGGCCCTGGACTTCGTCACGGGGTTGCCCGCTTCTGAGGGGAACACGGTCGTTCTGACTATCGTGGACAGATTCAGCAAGTTCGCCCACTTTGTGCCAATTGCCAAGCTTCCCTCTGCCTCGGAGACGTCCGAGATCCTGGTTAGGGAGGTTTTCAGGGTCCACGGTTTGCCCAGTGATATCGTTTCCGACCGTGGCCCTCAGTTTACCTCTGCTGTCTGGAAGTCCTTCTGTTTGGCCATTGGAGCTACGGTCAGTCTCACATCTGGTTTTCACCCCCAATCCAATGGTCAGGCGGAGAGAGCCAACCAGAAGATGGAATCAACGCTACGCTGTCTGGTCTCTTCCAACCCCACCTCCTGGGTCTCTCAGTTGCCTTGGGTTGAGTATGCCCACAATACTCTTCCTACATCTGCCACTGGGATGTCTCCCTTCCAGTGCCTGTATGGCTACCAACCTCCCCTGTTTCCTTCTCAGGAGAAGGAGCTCTCAGTGCCTTCTGTTCAGGCCCATATTCGGCGTTGCCACCGGACCTGGCATCGGGCCAGAAAGGCACTCCTTAGAGTTTCGGACCGGTATCAGCTCCAGGCGAATCGTCGCCGGATTCCCGCTCCCACCTATACCATCGGAGATAGGGTTTGGTTGGCCACACGGGATCTTCCGTTACGGACTGAGTCTAGGAAGTTGTTACCGAAGTTCATTGGTCCGTTTGTGGTGGAGAAGGTGATCAATCCAGTGGCAGTTCGACTCAAACTACCGAGGACGCTCAGAGTCCATCCCACCTTTCATGTCTCCTGCCTCAAGCCTGTCTTCCTCAGTCCTCTGTTGCCTCCTCCGCCTCCTCCTCCTCCTCCTCGGATGATCGGAGGTGGTCCTGCCTACACGGTGCGTCGCATCATGGATTCCAGACGGCGGGGCCGGGGTTTCCAGTATCTCGTGGACTGGGAGGGGTATGGTCCTGAAGAGAGGAGTTGGATTCGCGCGGCGACAGGTCCTAGACGCAGACCTCATCAGTGACTTCTACCGCCTCCATCCTGGCGCTCCGGGAAGTCCGCCCGGTGGCGTTCGGGTCGGAGGGGGGTACTGTGACGATCCCGGCTGTCTGAGTCGGGTCCTGTCTGGTGACTAGTGTTCCTGCTCGTATTCTCCAGTTTCCCGAGGGTTCGGGAACGCTCCGGGGAGCGCTCTGGTTTTCCGCACCTGCATCCCATCAGCAATCTGCACACCTGGTCCTGATCATCACCCTTCTTAGGCTCTGGCCCAACATCCAGTTCCTGCCGGATCGTTAGCCATGAACAGTATGTTGTCAGCGTATCAGTCTCTGAGCCAGTAGTGTTAGTTTTGTTGTTTTGCACCTTTTTGACTTGCTGTGTACTGACCTCCGTTTTGTTCTGTCTGCAGTCTCTCACCCGGAACCTTCACCCAACCTCTGCCTGATGGTCGGCGGCTGCCGAGCCAGTACCGGACCAACCACTGCACCCTCAACAACCCATCCACGCCACCCGCTCTGTTCCCTGGATTATTCAGCTTCACTCGGACTCTATTAATAAACACTCACCTTTGTCTCACGTACCGTGTCCTGGTCTGCTTCTGGGTTCTGGCTTAGTTAACCGTGACACAGTCATGTGTGGGGTTGCTTCTCAGCCAAGGGAGTGGGCTCACTTACAATTTTGCCTAAGAACACAGCCATGAATAAAGAATGGTACCAGCACATCCTCCGAGAGCAACTTCTCCCAACCATCCAAGAACAGTTTGGTGACGACCAATGCCTTTTCCAGCATGATGGAGCACCTTGCCATAAGGCAAAAGTGATAACTAAGTTGCTCGGGGAAGAAAACATCGACATTTTGGGTCCATGGCCAGGAAACTCCCCAGACCTTAATCCCATTGAGAACTTGTGGTCGATCCTCAAGAGGCGGGTGGACAAACAAAAACCCACAAATTCTGACAAACTCCAAGCATTGATTGTGCAAGAAAGGGCTGCCATCAGTCAGGATGTGGCCCAGAAGTTAATTGACAGCATGCCAGAGCGGATTGCAGAGGGTCAACACTGCAAATATTGACTCTTTGCATAAATTTAATGTAATTGTCAATAAAAGCCTTTGACACTTATGGAATGCTTGTAATTATACTTCAGTATACCATAGTAACATCTGACAAAAATATCTAAAAACACTGAAGCAGCAAACTCTGTGAAGACCAATACTTGTGTCATTCTCAAAACTTTTGACCACGACTGTATCTTGGAAACACTGTATATTAAAAGCATTGTTTGTGTGTGTCCCCAGCATTGCCAAAAGATAAAAAGCTCTGAATGGATCAGTGGTTCACCATTTAGGGCCTTGATAGGCTTGAAAACAGTAACAAGGGGTGGTGTGTAATGAAACTATGGTCCGCATGCCTTAGGTAGAACCTTTTTTTAATTTGGGGGGGGGACGTTTATTTGAGACCATCAGGTGACATCCCCGGGACCAACCGGGAACTAGACAAAACCTCCAGGGGACTATGACACATCGTCCTAAAGACTTTAGGCGACCATTTTGTGATGGCCCGAGGATGTCCTAACGACTCATTATTGTTTGCAGGTTTTATACTGCATTTATCCCATGTAACAACAGCTATATCAGAGAGTATCTTTAGCTATACAGAGAGTTACAGTTGCGTATCAGTTACTACTTGGAATAAATACAGAACAAACCACATCCTATCCATCTGAGTTATCCGTTTATGAGGATACAGTATCTGTTCTATAACTAATTGTTTTGTTTGCTCTTGTCAATTACACTGAGTGTACAAAACATTAAGAACACCTGCTCTTTCCATGACATAAACTGAAGAGGTGAATCCAGGTAAAAGCTATGATCCCTTCTTGATGTCACTTGTTAAATCCACTTCAATCAGTGTAGATGAAGGGGAGGAGATGGTTAAAGAAGGATTTTTCAGCCTTGAGACAATTGAGACAAGGATTGTGTATGTATGTCATTCTGAGGGTGAATGGGCAAGACGAAAGATTTAAGTGCCTTTGAATGGGGTATGGTAGAAGGTGCCAGGGACATCCAGTGCGCATAGTCTCAATGCTAACTTTGGCCAAAACACTTGCAGACTCGAGTGATCACTATTTAACACATCAGCAAGTGGCCTCTTGATAAAGGGCTTAGGGGCCGAGTGCTCCTACAGCTTGCATTGACGTTAGCTAAGCTAGCTAGCTAACTCGCACTCACACATACCTACTTTAGCTAACATCCTTAGCACACCCAGATTGGAAGGTAGGAAGGCTACATCCAAACATTTTCAGTATGTGCTTATAAGATATACATAAGTTATTTACCATTCTGATACACGTTGGAGTGAATGTTAAATTTGATTAATTTGTCTGTCTCCATTTCTGCTCTCCATCAGTTAACCAGGAATCAGGTTCATGCCGATTACCGAACAGTCAACAAGAAAATACAGCAATCAACGTGTCAATCGGCGTGTCAATCTGAGCTCATTATAATATTACTCCCCGCCCCCCACTAATCCAAGCATACAGCCTAACTGATGCTGTTTTTGGTCACTCTAAGACTGTCTAAGACCCGGAAATCTGCCCCTTTTATTCTCTGTACCCAACACACTAGAAGACCAGTTCTTAAAGCCTTTAGCCGTATCCTTATTCTATTCCTCCTCTGTTCCTCTGGTGATGTAGAGGTTAACCCAGGCCCTGTAGCCCCCAGTATCACTCCTACCCCCCAGGCGCTATCATTTGTTGACTTCTGTAACCGTAAAAGCCTTGGTTTCTTGCATGCTAACATCAGAAGCCTCCTCCCCAAGTTTGAGATATTCACTGTGTTAGCACACTCTACCAACCTTGATGTTCTAGCAGTGTCTGAATCTTGGCTCAGGAAGGCAACGAAAAATTCAGAAATGTCCAACTACAACATTTTCCGTCTAAATAGAACTGCCAAAGGGGGCGAAGTTGCAATCTACTGTAGAGATAGCCTGCAGAGCTCTATCATACTATCCAGGTCTGTGCCCAAACAGTTTGAGCTCTACCTTTCCAGAAATAAGTATCTCACTGTTGCCGCTTACTACAGACCCCCCTCAGCCCCAGTTGTGCCCTGGACACCATATGTGAATTGCTTGCCCCCATCTATCCTCAGAGTTCGTACTGCTTGGTGACCTAAACTGGGATATGCTTAACACCCCGGCCGTCCTACAATCTAAACTAGATGCCCTCAATCTCACACAAATTATCAAGGAACCTACCAGGTACAACCCTAAATCCGTAAACATGGGAACCCTCATAGATATCATCCTGACTAATTTACCCTCTGTTGTTGCAACCCCTATTACTAGCCTGTTCAACCTCTCTTTCGTATCGTCTGAGATCCCCAGATATTGGAAAGCTGCCGCGGTCATCCCCCTCTTCAAAGGGGGTGACACTCTAGATCCAAACTGTTACAGACCTATATCCATCCTACCCTGCCTTTCGAAAGTATTTGAAAGCCAAGTTAACAAACAGATCACTGACCATTTCGAATCCCACCGTACCTTCTCCGATATGCAATCTGGTTTCCGAGCTTGTCATGGGTGCACCTCAGCCACGCTCGAGGTCCTAAACGATATAATAACCGCAATCGATAAAAGACAGTACTGTGCAGCCGTCTTCATTGACCTGGCGAAGACTTTTGACTCTGTCAATCACCGCATTGTTATTGGCAGACTAAATATCCTTGGTTTCTCAAATGACTGCCTCACCTGGTTCACCAACTACTTCTCAGATAGAGTTCAATGTGTCAAATCGGAAGGCCTGTTGTCTGGACCTCTGGCAGTCTCTATGGGGGTGCCACAGGGGTCAATTCTCGGGCCGACTCTATTCTCTGTGTAAATCAATGATGTCGCTCTTGCTGCTGGTGACTCTCAGATCCACCTCTACGCAGACGACACCATTTTGTATACATCTGATCCTTCACTGGACAATGTGTTAACAAACCTCCAAACGAGCTTCAATGCCATACAACACTCCTTCCGTGGCCTGCAACTGCTCTAAAATGCTGGTAAAACGAAATGCAATGAATGCATTTACTATATCTTCAATTGAATGCTGCTTGCACCCGCCCGCCCCACTAGAATCACTACTCTCGGCGGGTCTGACTTAGAATATGTGGACAACTACAAATACCTAGGTGTCTGGTTAGACCGTAAACTCTCCTTCCAGACACACATTAAGCATCTCCAATCCCAAGTTCAATCTAGAATCGGCTTCCTATTTCGCAAAGAAGCCTCCTTCACTCATGCTGCTAAACATGCCCTCGTAAAACTGACTATCCTACCGATCCTTGACTTCGGCGACGTCATTTACAAAATAGCACTCTACTCAGCAAATTGGATGTAGTCTATCACAGTGCCATCCGTTTTGTCACCAAAGTCCCATATACTACCCACCATTGTGACCTGTACGCTCTCGTTGGCTGGACCTCACTACATATTCGTCGCCAAACCCACTGGCTCCAGGTCATCTATGAATCACTTCTAGGCAAATCCCCGCCTTATCTTAGATCATTGGTCACCATAGCAACACCCACCCGTAGTATGCGTTCCAGCAGGTATATCTCACTAGTCATCCCCAAAGCCAACACCTCCTTTGGCCGCCATTCCTTCCAGTTCTCTGCTGCAAATGACTGGAACGAACTGCAAAAATCTCTGAAGCTGGAGACACTTATCTCCCTCACTAACTTTAAGCATCAGTTGTCAGAGCAGCTTACCGATCACTGCACCTGTACACAGCCCATCTGTAATTAGCCCACCCAACTACTTCATCCCCATATTGTTATTTACATTGTTATTTATTTTGCTCATTTGCACCCCAGTATCTCTATTTGCACATCATCTTCTGCACATCTATCACTCCAGTGTTAATACTAAATTGTAATTATTTTGCACTATGGCCTATTTATTGCCTTACCTCCATAACTTACTACATTTACACACGAAGTATATAGATTTTCTATTGTGTTTTTGACTGTACGTTTTGTTTATTCCATATGTAACTCTGTGTTGTTGTTGTTTTTATCGCACTGCTTTGCTTTATCTTGGCCAGGTCGCAGTTGTAAATGAGAACTTGTTCTCAACTGGCTTACCTGGTTAAATAAAGGTGAAATACAAATAAAATGAAGAATACCAAATAGGGCTTTACAACATAACTGATTGGCTCAAATGCATTAAGAAGGAAAGAAAATCCACATATTAACTTTTAATCTAAAATATAAAATGTATTTTGATTTGTTTAACACTTTCTTGGTAATTACATGATTCCATATGTGTTCTACATATTTTCAGATGCATCATTGTTGCACATCCTGCAATTATACATTTTCTTAACCAAACCAGTTATTTTCCAACTAATCCAATAGTCAAAACCACACTGTTTCTAGAGATACAGTATGTTCCATTCATAGCACAAGTATGCATGTGACTATTTCTTGTGGCATTTGGTGCGACAGGTGAGCTCGTATACCCGCCGAAGCCAGCTGTGTCTTGGTAGGCGAGTTTGGCTGGCAGTGCCAGGTGACTCACTATCCCTGGCAGCAAGCACATCTCAGGGAGAGAGGACTAATGACATATCCGGCACACTCTGTGGACACTAAGCATTCATTGTCCTTGTTTTTCCATTGAGAAGTGCCTCTCCATCAAATGTCTGGAGTCTGTCTCCCAGTGCCAAGCATGTTAAAATTATAAATAGAGACCTTTGTGTCTGCCCTGAATTAAATATGGATAATTGTGATTTTAGGCACTTATGGATGTCTTGTTTTACTGTTCAAGCGCATGCCAGGAATCCACACCTTTACAGTTGGGTAGGTGAGAAGAGAGGCAGTTGTGCTTAGATCTAGCCTGTAGAGTGTAACTATGCTACAATCTCCATTTCCTCACATACACAAACACTCAACCACGGTGAGTTGGAGCCTGTTGAATGCACCAGCTGTGTTAAGGCCGTGGGTGAGAGGAAGCAGGGCTTTGTTAAGAATGACACTGCTCCACACTCACACTGGAGGAGGCATAATACTTGTCATCTTCTTCACTTTCAACATACTCTACAACGGACCACATGCAAACACTAAAGCACATACATAAGCACACTTGGGCGGAACCGCAGGTTTGGATATGGGTACGAGCACACATAAGCCCCACCCCCACACACACACAAACACACACCAGGGAGATAAGGAAGGCAGCTAGAGAATAGTGTGGATCACAGCCTGGGGGATATCAGATAAGTCCTCCATTATGCCAGAGCTAATGGGACCTCCTCAGTGAAGGCTCAGAGAAGCCACAGTTATAAATGCGGTCCTCCTGCAACATTGGTCCCCACAATATTCCTCCTTTACTCAATGTTAACCATTCTACTTGCTCTTCTTCCTTTTACGACTTGTATTTTAAGTGGTCTGGATGTATTTAAGTGGTCTATTACAGAGGAATTATAGGTATTTCGAAGTGTGTCAAAAGTTACACACAGATGTCTAGTTAATATATTGTGTTGTATATGTCAGATCACCCTATGAGTGAAGCTAGTAGTACCCAGATAGATTTGTACCTTGTGTGCCTGAAGGTATCATTCTTCCATTTATATTCAAGTGTTTTAACAATTCGCATGCAGGCCTTTTATAGCTAGCATTGAAACAACAGGCCATGTTACTAATATCACTGATGCATGGGAGTGCTGTATAGATTAAAGTAATGACTTCAATGTGTTCACATGATACCATTAAGTCATCTGTATTTACTGTCTAATGGAAGCCGTCTGGTTTTACTTAAGCACTACATTAGTGATGAGCACATGACAATGCTCTTAAAAAATGATGCAGCCGTCTAATACATCAGTTTTTATCTGAATATCAAATAATTTCTGGGTAACAACCTTACTGTGATTGTTTTCAATTAAAATGATCAAAAATAAATAAAAACAGCTTCTAAGCAAACTGCAATTTCTCAAGCAAGAATTTTGCTAGGACTGTCTGGGAGTGGTCTGAGTGGGGAGTGGAAAACTGAAAATTAGCTGTTATTGGCAGAGAGGTTTGGAACTCTCTTTCTTATTGGTCTATTAACTAATTTATTGCAAGGTGATGTCACCATGGAAGGCCAAAACTCCATCCCACCAAAACAGGCTGAAATTTCAGGCGGTCTTTTCAAACAGCTCTTACACTCACAATTTCACAGTATTATTCCAACCACATAGTGTGCAAATATATCTAAAACACGTTTTTGACTGCACTGGGCCTTTAATACAAATACTCAGGCATTCAGCACAAGCACTGGAGGGGGACTTTAAGATATCACTTTAGTGCCATAAAGAATGTGTTAGCTTGAGCGGTGAACTGTTTAATTGACTGGTAAGAAGTTATGAAATGATTGCATGAATTGTTCTGTGATTTCTTTTTTAATTGCCTTTTGAGTCAAATCTCCAAGATGCAGGTTCAGCTGGACACGAGTTAACCTTTACTATATCTGGTGAAAGAACTGATGTGCCATGACAAAACTGAAGTGGTCAGTCAGACCCTATGCTTAGCCACTGTCTGTGGTGTTCCTTATGGTCAGTCTGCAGTGTTCTGTGTAATGGCTTCCTAGTCCTCGGAGACTACGGTAAATCAACCTTGTAATGCAAAAGAATACTACAGAAGTTAGCAATACAAGGTAGACCATGTTTGACCCTCTATGAAGACCCTAACAGTCCACAGCTGCGGACAGAAGCACATCTGGGCTGTTAAAGGCAGTGAAAGATCATAGCCGCAGTGTGTGTTCAATTCAGCCCCTTATGAATCATTCATTGGGAGAAGGAGCAGGTAATAATAATGCAGAACTACCTGAACTTTCTATGAACCTCAGATATTACATTTCACACAGTCAAATCAGGCTTTGACAGTATACAGATGACTGTAGTCTAACTGGGACTATTTTCAACCCAGGCTGCAGGCATCTAACATGACACAGATACTGTTCCACCAGACAATGTGTCTCTCCACAAAGACCAAATAGGTACAGATAGGGACCGTGTCTGTCAAATTGGTCAACATTGGACCAAAAACAGACATATCATACTCATTTCCCACAGTCTTGTCTTTCTTTTTTACTTTGTAGAAACAGTTGGCACGACTTCCAACACCTTGGTGCCATCTTTAGACGCAGTCGATTCAGGCTATCCTCCTGAAATCAATAAAACAGTCAATTGAAAATGAATGTGAATTTTACACCTGAGTGGGCTTCCGCATGAAGCATACAGTAAGTGAAAGCTTCTGCCTGTCAGAGACCAAAAGAATAGAAGAGACAGAAAATCAGTGTGTCATAGACTGAACCAGCATACTTTGCCCTTTGGCTTTGTTAAACTGCAAGCATTTTCGATCAATGATTTAGGATAGAGAGATTAAAGGAGTTCCATAGTGTTTTGCTTTTTGGAGTATCATAATGTATTGCTGTATGAGCTACTCTTATCCTCTCTTAGACAAAATTATAAAACAGTATTGACCATTTGGTCAGGTAAACATGTACTTACATAGAATGTCAACCTCCTCCAAATACATAGTTTATGACTGTCCCCTTATACAAAATACGCGTAACTCTAAGGCAGGGTTGCCCAACCCTGTTCCTGGAGAGCTACCCTCCTGTAGGTTTTCGCTCCAACCCTAGGTGTTACTGACCTGATTAATCTTATCAACCTGCTAATAATTAGAATCAGGTGTGCTAGATTAGGGTTGGAGTGAAAACCTACAGGACGGTAGCTCTCCAGGAACAGGGTTGGGCAGTCCTGCTCTAAGGTGATGTAATTGTGCAGCCTTGTTTAATTCCCACTGCTCAACGCTTCACCCCTCTGTGGTGGCCAAGAGTACAGACTGTGTGATGACTAATATAGATAATAAGCCGTCTGATTTCTGGGTAATGGAAAGGGAAATGTGAGGGACTGTACCAGGTCAGTTCAGCAGAAGGTTTGTAACTATAAAAAGCCCCACTTACTCCCAGCAGGAGGTGTGATACCTGGTAAGCATTTAACTGCAATGCTAGCGGATGGGGGTCATTCAAAGACCAGCCTGGTTTGCTTTCATACCATCAAGACATGCTAACCTTCTCTGTTATTGTTAATGGTGAGAGGTAAACATGTCTTGGGGGTATTATCTTAACTTTCTCACTCATCATTATTCACAATTCATTCAGGATTATCTGTAATCATGGTAGCATCCATATTAATGTAGAAGTGTTTAGAAACATATTATTTTCGTATTTATAATAAAAGGGATTCCAAAATGACACAATACATTATTTACCATTCATTTCCAAATAATCTGAAACAACCAAAGCAAACTGCAAATGGATCCAACAAGTTTGTAGAGTCAGAAGCTTGATGTAGTATGGGAGCAAATACTACACTTTGGACTACTTTATTTCTAAGAATCTTTAGGGGTGTAAATAATTATTTTTGAGAAAGAAATATGACTTGTTAAACAAAATATTTTTCTCTGAGCAATTGTATTAGTATAAAATAGCATCGTTTCCAAAAATGTTGGAGCATACAGTAAAGCTCAGTATTTGAATTAGTTATGTTATACAGTCATTATTGCTCATCTTTATCAAGGGTGTTAATAATTTCTCAAGCTCAGTAAATTGTATTAGAATATGCGCAGAACAGCTGGCAGGCATATTCACGGTAATTTCCAACCTCTCCTGGTCCCAGTCTGTAATCACCACATGTTTCAAGATGACCTCAATCATTCCTGTTCCTAAGAACTCTAAGGCTTCATGCCACAATGACTACTGCCCTGTAGCACTCACTTCTGTAATCATGAAGTGTTTTGAGAGTCTACCGCCCCAACAGATCCAAAGACGACGCAATTGTGCAGACAGCCCAGTACGTCACTGGGGCCGAGCTCCCTGCCATCCAGGACTTCTATATCAGGCGGTGTGAAAAGAAGGCCCGGAAAATCGTCAAAGACTCCAACCACCCATAGACTATTTTCTTTGCTGCCACACGGCAAGAGGTACCAGTGCATCAAGTCTGACACCAACAGGCTCTTGAACAGCTTCTATCCCCAAGCAATACGACTGATAAATAGCTAACAATATAGCTACACAAACTATCTGAGTTAATCTTGTATCTTTATTGACCTTTTATTAAAGTGTTTGCACTGTCTCTATGCATACTCAAAGAGCCCTACACACTCACACACACTGTCATTCCAACACACACAAACACTCACTCCATCATTTTCTCACTCACACATAATATGCACATACATTTATACTGACTCTACACACCCGCACACCCACTCACATACAAGCTGCTGCTACTCTGTTTATCTTATATCCTGCTGCCTAGTCCCCTTACCCCAATACAAATCTACATCCATCACTCCAGTATCCCTGCACATGTACATATGGTATTGGAACTGACTTTTTAAGTATTTCCTGTATATAGTATGTATATGGTATGCTTACTTACCTACTTACTTTATTGTGTATTTCATATTTCCTATTCTTATTTCTCCTGTGTTTTTTTTATAGTAATACGTTGTTAATGATTATTGAATTGTTGGGTTTTGAGTTTGCAAGAAAGGAATTTCACTATACTTGTGCATGTGACATTAAAACTTCAACATTTCTAAATTTGGTTGGGAAACATTGATAGATCGCAATATTCAAACCTTGTCTCTGATTTTCAAGCAGATTTGAGTCAGGACTGAGACTGGGCCATTCAGGAACACTCACCACACCACCTCTTGGAGAGACATTCTGGTGTGTCTTGGCATTAGAATGTGTGTAATTGTCCCGCTGAAAAAATAAAACTCTATCCCAGGGTTAGGTTTTCAGAAGACTATGGCGGGTGCTCCTCTACATATTTACCTGGGCTTTGCTCCTATCATATTAATTGTGAGCCTGACAAACTCCCCAGTCACTGCCAGTGACAAGCATACCCATAACATGATGCTAGCAACACAATACTTGAAAATACAAAAGATCAACAATATTGTAGGGTGAAAAAAAATACAAAATTCCCTTATATTGATGACTTTTTGCAAATCCAATCAGTTTTCCACGTTGATTCAATTTCAATACATTGAATCTTTTGGTTGAAATGAGGTGGAAACAACATTGATTCAACCAGTTTGTGCCCAGCGGGCTACAACACAGCAAAGAGTGAAACCCTCTGTATTTTCAAGTATTGTGGTGTCAGCATCATGTTATGTGTATGTTTGTCACCAGCAGGGACTGGGGAGTTTGTCAGGATCAAAATAAACATGAAAGGAAAACCCACCTCAGTCTTCTGAAAACCTAACCCTGGGATAGAGTTTACATTTTGGAAAATTACACACATTTTAATGCCAAATACACACAACAATGGCTTTCCAATAGGTGTTGAGTGTTCCTGAGGGGTCCAGTCTCAGGCCTGATTTAAATCTGATTGAAAATCAGAGACAAGGTTTGAATATTGCTGTCCATCAATGATTCCCAGCCAAATTTAGTTGTGCAAAGTTGGTAGAATCTTATTCAAAATGATTCACAGCCCTAATGGCTGCAAAAGGTGCTCCCTCAATGTATTAACTCTGGGGTGTAGACATAGGCAATCAACACATCTTCATTTTTTTTTCACTGAACATGTGGATTAGGTTTTGTAGATACAGTATGTATAAACAAATCCAACGTTATCCCTCTGTAGCTCAGCTGGTAGAGCACGGTGCTTGTAACGCCAAGGTAGTGGGTTCGATCCCCGGGACCACCCATACACAAAAATGTATGCACGCATGACTGTAAGTCGCTTTGGATAAAAGCGTCTGCTAAATGGCATATTATTATATTATTATTATTAAATATAACTTTAAGGCAGCAAAATGTGAAGACTGTGCAAGGAATGTGTAATCTTTCACTAGGCACTGTATCTACCCTGACTCTGCAGGTGTTGATGAGAGTGAGTGCTAATCTATAACAGCAACAAAAAAATTTGAGGCCAAAATTTATAGCCATGTGCCCGTGTTAATGTGTAATTTCAGTATGAGTTTATAACATGCTTTTCTTTCATGTTTTCTCATTTCACAGCTGGCATCTGGAGAGAATTTATCAATTCCCGTCTGCTTGGAATTCTGTTAATATCTGTTACTATATTTTCCCAAAATCTCAGAGGAATCTCCAAACATATTCATTAAAGTGTAATTACAAACATTTGTGGTATACTTCAATTAAGTCCCACACAGACTATATGTGAGACTATAATAAGATTTGCAAATATCCAAGGGAAACTGAGTGCAGTGAAATGAAATGTAGATTAATTAAATTGGCTGGAGAGAGACATCTGTGCAGATTCAATATCAACAAAACTTTTGCTAACACAGAGCATATTTATAGTGCCTTCAGAAAGTATTCATACCGCTTTACTTTTCATCATTTTGTTGTGTTACAGCTTGAATTTAAAAGTGATTAAATTGAGATTTTGTGTCACTGATCTACACACAACACCCCATAATGTCAAAGTGGAATTTTGTTTGAAAATTAAAATATGAAATGTCTTGAGTCAATAAGTATTCAACTCCTTTGTTATGGCAAGCCTACTGTAAATGAATTCAGGAGTAAAAATGTGCTTAACAAATCGCATAATAAGTTGCATGGGCTAATTCCGTGTTGAATAATAGTGGTTAACATGATTGTTTAATGACTACCCCATATCTGTACCCCACACATACTGTACAATTATCTGTAAGGTCATTCAATCGAGTAGTGAATTTCAAGCACAGATTCAACCACAAAAACCAGGGAGGATTTTCAATGCCTCGCAAAGAAGGGCACTGATTGGTAGATGAGTAAAAATAAAACATCAGACGCTGAATATCCCTTTGAGCATGGGGAAGTTATTAATGGCTGCATCATATTATGGGTATGCTTGTCATTGACAAGGGCTAGGGAGTTTTTAAGGATAAAAATAAACGGAATGCAGCTATAAGCACAAGCAAAAGCCTAGAGTAAAACATGGTTTAGTCTGCTTTCCAACAGACACTGGGAGATGAGTTAACCTTTCAGCAGGACAATAACCTAAAACACAAGGACAACTCTACACTGGATTTGCTTACCAAGATGACATTGAATGTTCCTGAGTGGCCTAGTTACAGTTTTGACATAAATCGGCTTGAAAATCTATGGCAAGACTTAAAAATGGCTGTCTAGCAATGATCAACAATCAACTGGACAGAGCTTGTAGAATTTTGTACAATCCAGGTGTGCAAAGCTCTTAGAGACTGTAAACACCACCAAAGGTGCTCCACAAAGTACTGACTAGGGTGTGAATACTTATGTAAATTAGATATTTCTGTATTTAATTTTCAATAAATTAGCAAACATTTCTAAAAGCTTGTTTTCACTTTGTCATTATGGGGTATTGTGTGTAGATGGGTGAGACTGAATATATATTTAATCCATTTTCAATTCAGGCTGTAACATAACAAAATGTGGAATAAATCAAGGGGTATGAATACTTTCTGAAGGCACTCTACATGTAGAACGGAGACAGTTATCCATATTATTTGACCAAACATATACAATCCATACCTTAAGTATACATCCCTCACTCCTGTTTCTCAGAATTTCTGGTATTGTTAAAGTGCCTGGAAACCATTTCATTGCTGTGCTTCCTTTTTCCATTCCAAAGCCTGGTCTCCATTGATGTGTTTTGAAACATCAACACCATCAAATGCAACTAAATTACTCAAGTTTTTCATTGCAGCACCTAGCAATATACACGGATGAAATGTTATTTGTCTGCTGAATTCTACGTCTCATCATGTTCCTATTTCCAAATAGGATTGGCCTGAGGTATTATCCAGGCTTTAAACTTCAGAGAATATACAAATCATTCGGAAAGTATTCAGACCCTTCCCTTTTTTCACATTTTGTTAAGTTACTGCCTTATTATAAAATTGATTTTTTTTAAATGTATCATCAATCTACACACAATACCCTATAATGACAAAGCAAAAACAGGTTTTTAGAAAGTTTTGCAAATGTATAAAAATAAAAAATATAATATTTACATAAGTATTCAGACCCTTTGCTATGAGACTCGAAATTGAGCTCAGGTGCATCCATTGAACATCATTGAGATTTTTCAACAACTTGATTAGACTCCACCTGTGGTAAATTCAATTGATTGGACATGATTTGGAAAGGCACACACTGTCTATATAAGGTCCCACTGTTGACAGTGCATGTCAGAGCAAAAACCAAGCCATGAGGTCGAAGGAATTTTCCGTAGAGCTCCGAGACAGGATTGTGTTGAGGCACAGATCTGGAAAGGGTACCAAAAAATGTCTGCAGCATTGAAGGTCCCCAAGAACACAGTGGCCTCCATCATTCTTAAATGAAAGAAGTTTGGAACCACCAAGACTCTTCCTAGAGCTGGCCGCCAGGCCAAACTGAGCAATCGGGGGAGAAGGGCCTTGGTCAGGGAGGTGAACAAGAATCCGATGGTCACTCTAACAGAGCTCCAGAGTTCCTCTGTGGAGATGGGAGAACCTTCCAGAACGACAACCATCTCTGCAGCACTCAACCAATCAGGCTTTTATGGTAGAGTGGCCAGACGGAAGCCACTCTTCAGTAAAAGGCACATGACAGCCCGCTTGGAGTTTGCTAAAAGACACCTAAAGGACTCTCAGACCATGAGAAACAACTTTCTCTGGTCTGATGAAACCAAGATTGAACTCTTTGGCCTGAATGCCAAGCGTAACGTCTGGCGGAAACCTGGCATCATCCCTACGGTGAAGCATGGTGGTGGCAGCATCATGCTGTCGGAATAATTTTCAGCGGCAGGGACTGGGAGACTAGTCAGGATCGAGGGAAAGATTAACAAAGTACAGAGAGATTCTTGATGAAAGCCTGCTCCAGAGCACTCAGGACCTCATATTGGGGCAAAGGTTCACCTTCCAACAGGACAACGACCCTAAGCACACAGCCAAGACAACGCAGGAGTGGCTTCGGGACAAGTCTCTGAATGTCCTTGAGTGGCCCAGCCAGAGCCTGGACTTGAACCCGATCGAACGTCCCTGGAGAGACCTGAAAATAGCTGTGCAGCGATGTCCAACCTGACAGAGCTTGAGAGGATGTGCAGAGAAGAATGGGAGAAACTCCCCATATACAGGTGTACCAAGCATGTACCGTCATACCCAAAAAGACAAAATGCTGTAATCGCTGCCAAAGATGCTTCAAGAAAGTACTTAGTAATGGGTCTGAATACTTATGTAAATTTGATATTTCAGTTTGTATTTTTAATAAATGTGTAAACATTTCTAAAAACCAGTTTTTGCTTTGTCATTATGGGGTATTGTGTGTAGACTGATGAGGAAAAAAAAACAAAAAAACTATTTAATCCATTTTAGAATAAGGCTGTAACGTCACAAAATGTTGAAAAAGTGAAGTGGTCTAAATACATTCCGAATGCACTGTAAATTGTCAGCAACTGTGAAATGGGCTACTTCTTATGTGAATTAATGAGGAGGTGGAACACACCTCAATTCAAACTGTTGTTAGAAAATCTAACTAAAATAATTAGAAATTGACAAGTTGAAACACAAGCTATAGATAATTAGCAGGCAGCGTGCCTTGGTTTGAGGGCAGCATGGGTTAACTGTCCTGTTGCGTAACAATCACATTTTGGAACAGTGAGTGCATTCTGACAGCGCATAAAAGAGATATTTGGTTAAAATCAGATCCACTAAATGTAGAGTAACTGATGTACTAGTCAAGATGAGACTAAAGTCACACTAGCCACCACAGAAGTACAGTACCAATTGAATTATTATTGTAATTTTCCGCCGTCAAAATCAATCAGGTTCGATGTGATTGGATTGCACAGCTAAGGTATAGTGTGTCGTCGTGGCACCCAGTGTAAATTAAGTGAGGGAAGAAAAACGGTTTTATTTTGTAATAAGAATTCTTTACAGGGCTTGGAAAATGGGAAGATATACTTCGACTCAAGGGACTGATTTTTCACTTGGAATGACTTCTCTGGTCCATTCATCTCCTGGCCAATAAAGTGTAGGATCCTGTAGAGGCCTTGTCATTTTGGAGATTTTGTGTCGGAGCTGATGAATTACAGCTCACCTCTCTGATAACATGTTCCTAATGCCTGTGGCAGATAGACAGAGCTAGGAAGGCACACAATGGACCTCAATTTAAAAGCATAGGTAGACAGAGTCCAGGCGTCTTCAAAAGACATTATCTGCCAAATAGCTCATAGAAAGTATCTGCACTAAAGGAAGGAGTACACCGACCAATGAATCTGTCTGATAGCTCTAACCCCAGGGCAGGACTTGCATTAGAATACTTCAAATAGGATTAATCCCTTTCAGCAGACTAAGTTTATGTTGCCTTTTTTTTTGGAAGAAAAAAAATTCTGACATAAGCTAACAAAAACTGCATTGAATAAGCAGCCTCTCTGTTAGCTGTGTATTGGCCATATACCACAACCCCCCGAGGTGCCTTATTGCCTTATTGCTATTATAAACTGGTTACCAACGTAATTAGAACAGTAAAAATATGTGTTTTTGTCATACCCGTGGTATACAGTCTGATATACCACGGCTTTCAGCCAATCAGCATTCAGGGCTCGAACCACCCGGTTTATAAAGGGTCTTATACAATGGGTGGTTCTAATCCTGAATGCTGATTGGTTAAAACCGCATTCCAGCCGGTGTCTATTCCACAAGTTACCACCGGCTAAATCTATGGCGTTAAAATGCCTATTTACTCTGTTCCATCTGATTGCGCAATCCACTGTCTCATCAGCCCAGCCAGGCAATTTATAAACTTGATCTCCACTATAAAAAGCATCTAGACATTATCTCACATTTCTTTTAGACTAACATTTCGTTTTCAACAGCGGAGATTTGTATAAACCTGGCTGTCTGTCTCTCCGACATTTGCAACATTCTTTCAATATTCAAATTCGATCTCCAGCTATCCCATAGTAATTAACGTGTCGGGAGTCAGGATGAGACAGACAGGCAGGCAGTATTTCTCAGCCAGTCGAAATCATGAATCAGCTGGCATCATTTTTATGGATATATACAAAGAAATGCAAATTGAAAAACTGTAAAACGAAATGAAGTGCAGTTAGTTTGCAGTCTTTTCAGCTTCAGTTTTATGTGATTGTTTTAGCTGTGGTCTAGCTCCTCTAAACAACGTGTCCTGACGAGTGAGAAAATGTTCAATGCCAGGCAAAATCGCTCCTCATTAGCTTATTGTAGTGGATGTATCCAAATAAATGTCACTAGAAAACAGCTTAAACAAATGCAAATGTTATTCTGGCTGCACTGTTTGACATGACTGTAAGTTAGCCGTAGTTGGCTAGCTAGCAAAGCAAGGGATAAGAACGTTGCCAGCCAGTATGGCAATGGAACATTTAGAACGAACGACTGGGTCACGTCCATAGATACAAAACAAAAGACTGAATGACTGGGTCACGTCTCTGGCAACCGAACCGATAGAACGAACAACCAGCCGGCTTGGCTAGCAACCATAGATTTGTGTCTGGACTATATCTTGTGGAAGGATGAAATAGTATGAATAAATTCATCAAAATAACGTTTTTAATGAAAATATGTCAATCATTATTTGAGTATGTTGGTAACCAGTTGTATAAAAGTGATAATTTCCTCGAAGCCAGTGTTTGGAGGATATATTTTCACGGTTTGCCGGCACTCGACTTCATCTCTGGCCTAACAACACCCGTGCCAATATATCCTCCAAACACTGGCTTCTCTGCATTGTCACTTCATTATACCATGGCTTGTTGAATACTCCTTTATGATTGGCTTGAATGGCATTCTAGAGCGTGCATTATTTAAGCAATAATGCCCGAAGCTGCGTGGTATGGCCAATATACAACGGCTAAGGGCTGTTCTTAGGCACAATGCAAGTGTCTGGATACAACCCTTAGCCATGATATATTGGCCATATACCACAAATCCTTGAGGTGCCTTGTTGCTATTATAAACTGTTTACCAATGTAATTAGAGCAGTACAAATACATGTTTTGCCATAACCTTGGTATACGGTCTGATATACCACGGCTGTCAGCCAATTAGCATTCAGGGCTCAAACCACCCAGTTTATAATTCCCTATAATGCACAGTATAATTCAATGACTATGAAGTTAATTCTTACATGTTCTATGTTTGAGCTACTTTTGAAAGCAAAAGTAAAATGAACCTTTATTGGCATTGGCAATATTTTCATAATAGCAAGCTAGGACTGATGGTTTGGTTAGCTAAGTTTGCAAGTATGATTGTTTGGTTACCAAGTCAACTACTGTAGCTAGTCAACTTTCTAGCTACTTCAGTGGATGTTGAACACATTTCTACCAGCAAATGAACACATTTCTAGCTGCAAATGTGTTAAATTAGAGCTGTGTTATAAGCTGGATAATCAACTCGGTGCTCTATGCGTTCTCTGAAAAATAATGCAACTATGTTGAAGGCCAGTGCCACTCATGGCACACACCTTCCACGTTGTGCAATATTTTCCAGAGAACGCATAGAGCACCGAGTTGATTATCCCTTACATAATATAAAAAACAGTATTACACATTCTAGTCTATTTTCACATTTATCTGCTTCGATGATGACTTTCATGTTGGCACAACCATACTACTACATACCATACTTTTGTACAACCATATTACCACAAATGAGGAAAACATGCATATTTAACAGGACTCGTCTGGTGTGAGAGGCGGTAAGGTCAAGTGCAGTGAAATGAGCACACGTGCACCATCATGGACACTGTTTGTCCCTGGTCGACATACATTGACCCTGTTTAATCAAGTGCTTATGGTAGGCTTTGACAGAGGTCTGTGTAATCCCTCCACAGTAACAGCCCCCCTTTAGCCCCTCCACTAACTCCCTTCAGTCCTCTCACCCCTGGTCTCTGCACCACTACATCTAATTGTCTCCTCCAAGTTTACCCCAGCAGGACAGAATGGATTAATCAAGGAAAGCCCCATCCTTAAGTGACTCAATGAAGCCCAGGCTCAATATGGCAAATGAGCCAGAGAGGATAACACTGTCAACACGTGAGGGATTCAATGTTTTGTGTGTGTGTGTGTGTGTGTGTGTGTGTGTGTGTGTGTGTGTGTGTGTGTGTGTGTGTGTGTGTGTGTGGTGTGTTTGTGGTGTGTGGGTACGTACGTGTGTGCGTGCGTGCTTGAGGGTAGTTTCACCTCAAAAAGCACAAGAAAGAGGATTTCAACATCCACCATCTCAGATTGTTCTGAAATAATTTATTTTGTTAAAAAAGGATACAATTTTAGACAGAGAATTTGTCAGACACAGAGAACTGATACTATATTCTCGTTGTTGGGTTGGGATTGCCGTGGGGTGTGGGGGGTCCATGAGTTTATTTATTTGGATTCCTCTTGTCTTACTCATTGTTAGAAATCGGATGTTAGGTACTATATTTATTGAATATTATATAAATCCTCTAAATTAAAATTGCCAATTTGGGTGCAATCAATTAGCTTAATTTCTCAGAGCTCAAAATATATTTCAACAAATTAATGTTGCAGGAATGCTAATCTTATCTGTTTCTAACTACAGAAACAATTTCATGAAATGATATGGAACGACCCTTGAAAGAGTAGCGATAGAGTTTAGTTTCTGTGTCTTGTGGGTGAATACGTTTGGTTTTTTGCTCCCTCAACTTCTCTCATGAAATCCCCTGAGATATCAACAGGAAATTGCTTTTCGGTTCAGAAGCCACTAAGACACATTAGAAGTCGTAATGGACTTTGCCAAGGCGAGGGGCGGCAGGCTGGTGTTGATTGTGCCTACAGCTGAAAACGCTTCACACCTCTGCATTATTCATGTCTCTATTACAATTATTGTCCTAATTGTAATAATGTTTGGGCGGCAAACTGCTTTGAAGGAAAAGAAAGCTTCTCCTTTCTCTCTTCTCTCGCTCTCTCTTTCTCTCTCCTTCATTTTAGGATGAGAATGCTAATGTGATAGTTTTTCATCCAACAGGATTATAGTCTCCATTTATGAAGATGATAACTTGTGTTGCTTGAAAGTCAAAAATAGTTTGGGACTGATCACGCCTCTTAGCTTAATTGCGCTGCTGTTGTGCCCTACTGATGTGTGATGGCTTCGGAAACTAAAGGAAAGAAGGTGGCTGCTGCTGATGCCCTATGTCATTCTTGCATCCCATGCCCCCTAAACCAGGACATCCTAAACTTTTCCTCTCAAGGCTCAATTATAAGAGTGTCACATGCCTCATGGGTCTTTTCAATAATTAAATTATCAAAATTATATACTGGTCAAATATTTTATACAGGGGTGGAAAAATATAATATATATTTGTTTGAGATCTAGAAGTAGCCTGCAGAGCTAGAAGTAGCCCATAAGTAGCCAAGCACAAGTCAATCAGAGAGAAGGCTTCTTTCTCCACAGTGTTCTGGTGCAGCATTTGTTAAAAGGAAGATATTATTAGGTTAGTGGTTTTATGATTTACATATTTTTTAAAAGGTGTAAGAAAGTCTAATGTGTATAGAGTTAAATGTAACCCTGCCTTGTTATAAAGTCTACTGTGTATAGTGGAAAATGTAACCCTGCCTTACATAACGCTTACATAATGAATAATTGCAGAAAAGCACTGTAATCAGATAAACAAAACAAATTGTTTTAAAATACTTTTCTAAATTGAAACCTGTCTGTCTCAAACTCCACTGCTTAACATTGTGTGCATAGAGTGAAATTAATATTAAAAGACATTGTAACCATTATTTGCTATAGTAGTTCATTAAACTACAGAGTATGTTGTCCATTGAAGTCGTTGTCTCTGGCTCTTTTGATATCAGATTCAGAAAGAATAATGATAAGGTTTGTGGTAGTTTGAAAGGGTTTGATCCACCTTACAAGAAAAACCCCAGCGCCATAGTCATAGCACAGATGTAAAGGGAAGCTATAATAATATCTTCTCATAGTCTACGAATAGGACCCAGAGTTTTACCAGACCAGGTCATAAGATCAGGACAAACTCCAGGCCCCAGAACATAATCTGTTGCCCCTCAACTTGCACCACCCTCCTTTTTATCATTATACAAAGTATCATTACACTATATATAGTGCCTTCAGAAAGTATTCACACCCCTTGACTTTTTCAACATTTTGTTGTGTTACAGCCTGAATGTAAAATGTATTATATTGAGATTGTTTTGTCACTTGCCTACACATAATACCCCATAATCTCAAAATTGAATTATGTTTGTAGACATTTTTACGAATTAAATTAAAAATGATGAAATGTCTTGAGTCTGTGCAAATCATAAAAGACTATTGTCAATTCTGCATGAGCTGTTTTCCATCCCACCACATTAGCCACTGAGAATGATTATAATTACATCTTGTCTTGACAACAGTGTCTCACACATAGGAAGATTATCTCAGACAAAGATCGTGGCAGAGGTTCACACAAGAAGAGAGAATAGAAAGAGGAAAATGCAGAAATGAGGAAGGGGGAAAGGAGGAAAAGGACAGAAGAGGTACAATAGAACCGAGACAAAAAACGAAATAAAAATACCTACAGTATACAGCATTCTTTCTTCGGAAAGTATTCAGACCCCTTGACATTTTGTTACAGCCTTATTCTAAAATATATATTTTGCAATCTACACACAATAGCCCATAATGACAAAGCGAAAATCATAAATACCTTATTTACATAAGTATTCAGACCCTTTGCTATGAGACTCGAAATTGAGCTCAGGTGAATCCTGTTTCCATTGATCAACCTTGAGGTTTCTGCAACTTGTTTAGAGTCCACCTGTGGTAAATCCAATTGATTGGACATGATTTGGAAATGCACACACTTTTCTACATAAGGTCCCACAATTGACAGTTTATGTCAGAGCAAAAACCAAGCCATGAGGTCGAAGGAATTCACTGTAGAGCTCCGAGACAGGATCGTGTCGGAGGCACAGATCTGGAGAAGGGTACCAAAACATTTCATCATTCTTAAATGGAAGAAGTTTGGAGCCAACAAGACTCCTCCTAGAGCTGGCCGAGGGAGAAGGGCCTTGGTCAGGGAGGTGAACAAGAACCCAGTGGTCACTCTGATAGAGCTCCAGAGTTCCTCTGTCGAGATGGGAGAACCTTCCAGAAGGACAACCATCTCTGCAGCACTCCACCAATCAGGCCTTTATGGTAGAGTGGCCAGACGGAAGCCACTCCTCAGTGAAAGGCACATGACATCCTACTTGGAGTTTGCCAAAAGCACCTAAAGGACTCTCAGACAATGAAAAACAAGATTCTCTGGTCTGATTAAACTAAGATTGAACTCTTTGGCCTGAATGCCAAACGTCACGTCTGGAGGAAACCTGGCACAATCCCTACGTGGTGGTGGCAGCATCATGCTGTGGGGATGTTTTTCAGCGGCAGAGACTGAGAGACTAGTCAGGATCGAGGGAAAGATGAACTGAGCAAAGTACATAGAGATTCTTGATGAAAACCTGCTCCAGAGCGCTCAGGACCTCGGACTGGGGCGAAGGTAAACCTTCCAACAGGACAACAACCCGAAGCACACATTCAAGACAACGCAGGAGTGGCTTTGGGTCAATTCTCTGAATGTCCTTGAGTGGCCCAGCCAGACCCTGGTCTTGAACCCGATCAAACATCTCTGGAGAGACTTGAAAATAGCTGTGCAGTGATGCTCCCCATCCAACCTGACAGAGCTGGAGAGGATCTGCAGAGAAGAATGGAGAAACTCCTGAAATACAGGTGTAATAAGCTTGCAGCATCATACCCAAGAAGAGTTGAGGCTGTAATTGCTGCCAAAGGTGCTTCAACAAAGTACTGAGAAAAGTGTCTGAATATTTATGTAAATGTGTTATTTCCGTTTTTTATTTTTAATACATGTGCAAAACTTTCTAAACACCTGTCTTTGCTTTGTCATTATATATCTTTTTTAATCAATTTTAGAATAAGGCTGTAATGTAACAAAATGTGGAAAAAGTGAAGAGGTCTGAATACCTTCCGAATGCACTGTATTCCAAAATATGCATCCTTTTTGCAATAAGGCACTAAAGTAAAACTGCAAAAAATGTGGCAAAGAAATGAACTTTATATCCTGAATACAAAGTGTTATGTTATCTTTCCAACAGACACTGGGAGTTGCTTACCAAGACGACATTGAATGTTCCTAAGTGGCCGAGTTACCATTTTTACTTCAATCAGCTTGAAAGTCTATGGCAAGACTTGAAAATGGCTGTCTAGCAATGATCAACAACCAACTAAAGGGTAGAGCTGCTGCTTTCAAGGAGTGGGACTCTAACCAGGACGCTTATAAGAAATCCTGCTATGCCCTCCGGCGAACCATCAAACAGGCAAAGCGTCAATACAGGACTAAGATTGAACCTACTACACCGGCTCCGAAACTGCGGATGTGGCAGGGCTTGCAAACTATTACAGACTACAAAGGGAAGCCCAGCCACAAGCTGCACAGTGACACTAGCCTACCAGATGAGCTAAATTACTTCAATACGTGCTTCGAGGCAAGCAACACTGTCTTCACTGACATTTTCAACCTGTCCCTGACTGAGTCTGTAATATCTACATGTTTCAAGCAGACCACCATAGTCCCTGTGCCCAAGAACACCAAGGTAACCTGCATAAATGACTACTGACCCGTAGCACTCACGTCTGTATCCATGAAGTGCTTTGAAAGGCCGTGGCTCACATAAACACCATCATCAAATCAGAAACCCTAGAACCACTCCAATTCGCATACCGCCCTAACAGATCCACAGATGACGCAATCTCTATTGCACTCCACACTGCCTTTTATCACCTGAACAGAACACCTACGTGAGAATGCTGTTCATTGACTACAGCGCAGTGTTCAACACCATAGTGCCCAAGAAGCTTATCACTAACCTAAGGACCCTGGGACTAAACACCTCCCTCTGCAACTGGATCCTGGACTTCCTGACTGGCTGCCCCCAGGTGGTAAGGGTAGGCCACAACACATATGCCACGCTGATCCTCAACACGGGGGCCCCTCAGTGGCGCGTGCTTAGTCCCCTCCTGTACTCCCTGTTCACCCACGACTGCCTGGCCAACCATGACTCCAACACCATCATTAAGTTGGAGAGGGTTGAGCTAACGTGCACTAATGTGATTAGCATGACGGTTGTAAGTAACAGCAAACTTTCCTGGACAAAGACATGTCTTATATGGGCAGAAAGGTTAAATTCTTGTTAATCTAACTGTGCTGTCCAATTTACAGTTGCTATTACAGTGGGAAAATCCATGCTATTGTTTGAGGAGAGTGCACAAAAAAAAACATATCACGGCAACTGGTTTGATACATTCAACTCTAAAGGTAAATAATGTACTTACATTCAGTAATCTTGCTCTGATTTGTCATCCTAAGGGTCCCAGAGATAAAATGTAGCTTAGTTTTGTTTGTATAAAATCCATTTTTATATACAAATGCAGGAACTGGGTTCTACAGATTGAACCAATGCTGTCTCTTGCTCCTCACCCACCCCGCCCGGCCATCTAGACGTGTGAAATTGAGTGTATAAGCTAATGATCCATCATGTATGACATTCCTGTGAGTGTGTAAACTTACCTTTTGTATTACCATATAATTTTTGTATGTTCTCTGTAGTTACAGTGGGGAGAACAAGTATTTGATACACTGCCGATTTTGCAGGTTTTCCTACTTACAAATCATGTAGAGGTCTGTAATTTTTATCATAGGTACACTTCAACTGTGAGAGACGGAATCCAAAAAAGAAATCCAGAAAATCACATTGTATGATTTTTAAGTAATTAATTTGCATTTTATTGCATGTATTTGATCACCTACCAACCAGTAAGAATTCCGGCTCTCACAGACCTGTTCGTTTTTCTTTAAGAAGCCCTCCTGTTCTCCACTCATTACCTGTATTAACTGCACCTGTTTGAACTCGTTACCTGTAAAAAAGACACCTGTCCACACACTCAATCAAACAGACTCCAACCTCTCCACAATGGCCAAGACCAGAGAGCTGTGTAAGGACATCTGGGATAAAATTGTAGACCTGCACAAGGCTGGGATGGGCTACAGGACAACAGGCAAGCAGCTTGGTGAGAAGGCAACAACAAGTTCAAGATGACGGTCAATCACCCTCGGTCTGGGGCTCCATGCAAGATCTCACCTCGTGGGGCATCAATGATCATGAGGAAGGTGAGGGATCAGCCCAGAACTACACGGCAGGACCTGGTCAATGACCTGAAGAGAGCTGGGACCACAGTCTCAAAGAAAACCATTAGTAACACACTACGCCGTCATGGATTAAAATCCTGCAGCGCACACAAGGTCCCCCTGCTCAAGCCAGTGCATGTCCAGGCCCATCTGAAGTTTGCCAATGACCATCTGGATGATCCAGAGGAGGAATGGGAGAAGGTCATGTGGTCTGATGAGACAAAAATAGAGCTTTTTGGTCTAAACTCCACTCACCGTGTTTGGAGGAAGAAGAAGGATGAATACAACCCCAAGAACACCATTCCAACCGTGAAGCATGGAGGTGGAAACATCATTCTTTGGGGATGCTTTTCTGCAAAGGGGACAGGACGACTGCACCGTATTGAGGGGAGGATGGATGAGGCCGTGTATCGCGAGATCTTGGCAAACAACCTCCTTCCCTCAGTAAGAGCATTGAAGATGGGTCGTGGCTGGGTCTTCCAGCATGACAATGACCCGAAACACACAGCCAGGGCAACTAAGGAGTGGCTCCGTAAGAAGCATCTCAAAGTCCTGGAGTGGCCTAGCCAGTCTCCAGAGCTGAACCCAATAGAAAATCTTTGGAGGGAGCTGAAAGTCCGTATTGCCCAGCGACAGCCCCGAAACCTGAAGGATCTGGAGAAGGTCTGTATGGAGGAGTGGACCAAAATCCCTGCTGCAGTGTGTGCAAACCTGGTCAAGACCTACAGGAAACGTATGATCTCTGTAATTGCAAACAAAGGTTTCTGTACCAAATATTAAAGTTCTGATTTTCTGATCAAATACTTATGTCATGCAATAAAATGCTAATTCATTACTTAAAAATCATACAATGTGATTTTCTGGATTTTTGTTTTAGATTCCGTCTCTCACAGTTGAAGTGTACCTATGATAAAAATTACAGACCTCTACATGCTTTGTAAGTAGGAAAACCTGCAAAATCGGCAGTGTATCAAATACTTGTTCTCCTCACTGTACATACATACAATATATATATATATATATATATATATATATATATATATATATATATACACATACACATACACACATACATATACACACATACACACACACATACACACCCACATACATTCATACATACATTCATACACATACATATCCTTTAAAAATATATATATATATTCCCCTTTATTACTTTCCAACCCCGCCACCCTTTCCCCACTTGGACTAAACTAGTGAACAACAAACTCATGTTTTTTTGTTTGTATTATCTTTTACCAGATCTAATATGTTATATTCTCCTACATTCATTTCATTTCCACAAACTTCAAAGTGTTTCCTTTCAAATGGTATCAAGAATATGCATATCCTTGCTTCAGGTCCTGAGCTACAGGCAGTTAGATTTGGATATGTAATATTAGGTGAAAATTGAAAGACAGGGTCAGATCCTTAAGAGATTAACAGCTTCTACCCCCAAGCCATAAGACTCCTGAACAGCTAATCAAATGGCTACCCGGACTACTTGCATTGACCCGCCTCTCCCCAACCCCATTTTCGTGTTATAATTTTTTACACTGCTGCTTCTCGCTGTTTATTATCTATGTATAGTCACTTTACCCGTACCTACAGTGGCTTGCAAAATTATTCACCCCCCTTGGCATTTTTCCTATTTTGTTGCCTTACAACCTGGAATTAAAATGGATTTTTTGGGGGTTTGTATCATTTGATTTACACAACATGCCTACCACTTTGAAGATGCAAAATATTTTTTACTGTGAAACAAACAAGAAATAAGACAAAAAAACAGAAAACTTGAGCGTGCGTAACAATTCACCCCCCCAAAGTCAATACTTTGTAGAGCCACCTTTTGCAGCAATTAAAGTCTCTTGGGGTATGTCTCTATAAGCTTGGCACATCTAGCCACTGGGATTTTTGCCCATTCGTCAAGGCAAAACTGCTCCAGCTCCTTCAAGTTGGATTGGTTCCGCTGTTGTACAGCAATCTTCAAGTCATACCACAGATTCTCAATTGGATTGAGGTCTGGGCTTTGACTAGGCCATTCAAAGACATTTAAACCACTCAAGTGTTGCTTTAGCAGTATGCGTAGGGTCATGGTCCTGCTGGAAGGTGAACCGCCATCCCAGTCTCAAATCTCTGGAAGAATGAAACAGGTTTCTCTCAAGAATTTCCCTGTATTTAGTGCCATCCATCATTCCTTCAATTCTGACCAGTTTCCCAGTCGCTGCCGATGAAATGGTGATGGTGTTCTCTGTGTGATGAGAGGTGTTGGATTTGTGCAAGACGTAGTGTTTTCCTTGACGGCCAAAAAGCTCAATTTTAGTCTCATCTAACCAGAGTACGTTCTTCCATATGTTTGGGGAGTCTCCCACATGCCTTTTGGTGAACACTAAACGTGTTTGCTTAATTTTTTTCTGTAAAGCCCTGCGCTGTGGAGTGTACGACTTAAAGTGGTCCTATGGACAGATACTCCAATCTCCGCTGTGGAGCTCTGCAGCTCCTTCAGGGTTATCTTTGGTTTCTTTGTTGTCTCTCTGATTAATGCCCTCCTTGCCTGGTCCGTGAGTTTTGGTGGGCGGCCCTCTCTTGGCAGGTTTGTTTTTGGTGCCATATTCTTTCCATTTTTTTATAATGGATTTAATGGTGCTCCGTGGGAAGTTCAAAGTTGCGGATATTTTTTCATAACCCAACCCTGATCTGTACTTCTCTACATCTTTGTCCCTTACCTGTTTGGATAGCTCCTTGGGCAGAGGGAACACTTATACACGGACTAATGAGGGTATAAGAACCAGGTGTGTGTAATAAACAAGACAAAACAAATGGAATGATGAATAATGGAGCGGCAGTGTCTAGTAAGCCGGTGACGACGAACGCCGAAGCCTGCCGAAGCCACCTTGACGCGCATCTCCAGCAGCGCGCCGACCCCGGCCCCGGTTCGGCCAGGAGGATGCGGAGCAGGGCGAGCCGGATGGCGACGGTGGAAATCCAGCAACAGGGAGGGATCGAGGATATCCCTCACCGGGACCCAGCACCATTCCTCCGGACCGTACCCCTCCCACTCCACGAGGTACTAAAGGTCCCCCACCCGACGCATCGAAACAAGGATGGAACGGACAGAGTACACCGGGGCCCCCTCGATGTCCAGAGGAGGTGGAGGAACCTCCTGCACCTCAGACTCCTGGAGCAGACCAACCATCACCGGCCTGAGGAGAGACACGAGGGGTTGATACGGTAATCAGGGGGAAGTAATAACCTATAAGTGACCTCGTTGATTCTCCTCAGGACTTTGAACGTCCCCACAAACCGCGGGCTCAGCTTCCGGCAGGGCATGCGGATGGGCAAATTCCGGGTCGAGAGCCAGACCCGATCCCCCGGTACGAAGACCAGGGCTTCACTCTGGTGACGGTCAGCGTTGGCCTTCTGACGACGGACGGCACGCTGGAGGTGAACGTGGGCAGCGTCCCACGTCTTCTCCGCGCGCCAAAACCAGTCATCCACCGCAGGAGCCTCGGTCTGGCTGTGGTGCCACGGTGCCAGAACCGGTTGGTAACCTAAAACACATTGGAATGGCGTTAGGTTAGTAGAGGAGTGGCAGAGAGAATTCTGGGCAATTTCTGCCCATAGCAAGAACACCGACCACTCCCCCGGCCGTTCCTGGGAGTCGGACCGCAGGAACCTAATTAATAAACCTAATGCCCATTTGACTGGGGTGGACCCAGAGGTCAGGCTGACCGAGACCCCCAGACGTTCCATGAACGCTTTCCAAACCTTGGACGTGAACTGGGGACCTCGGTCGGACACTATATCCTCTGGCACCCAGTAGTGCCGGAAAACGTGAGTAAACAGGGCCTCCGCAGACTGCAGGGCCGCGGGGAGACCGGGCAGAGGAAGGAGGCGGCAGGACTTGGAAAAGCGGTCCAAAACGACAAGGATGGTGGTGTTACCTTGGGTGAAGGGGAGATAAGTCAAGAAATCAACACTAAGGTGAGACCATGGTCGTTGTGGAACTGGTAAAGGTTGTAACCAACCCGCTGGGAGGTGACTAGGTGCCATACTCTGGGCGCACACCAAGCAGGAGGAGACGTACACCCTCACGTCCTTAGAAAATGTAGACCACCAGTACTTTCCGATCAGGCAGCACACTGTACGACCGATACCTGGGTGACCAGAGGAGGGTGACGTGTGTGCCCAGAAGATCAGACGATCACGGATAAGAGCAGGCACGTACCGCAGCCCAGGTGGACACTGAGGTGGAGATGGATCTGTGCGTAAAGCCTGCTCTATATCCGCGTCCATCGCACATACTACCGGCGCCACAATGCAGGAGGCCGGGAATATGGGGGTGATGTCTCTGGGCCTCTCCTCTGTGTCATACAGCTGGGTCTCTGCGTCTGCCTGCACGTTCTTCGTACCCGGAATGTATGACAGTGTAAAATCAAACCGGGTGAAGAATAGGGCCCACCTGGCCTGGCGAGGATTCCGCCTCCTCGATGCCCGGATGTACTCCAGGTTACGGTCGTCCGTCCAGACGAGGAAAGGGTGTTTTGCCCCTTCGAGCCAATGCCTCCACATGGTCAAAGCTCAGACAACAGCCAACAGCTCCCGATCACCAACGTCGTAGTTCTGCTCCACCGGGCTGAGCTTCTTAGAGAAGAAGGCACAGTGGCGGAGCTTGGGTGGCGTGCCCAAGCTTTGGGATAGGACAGCGCCTATCCCTACCTCGGACGCATCCACCTCCACTACGAATGGTAGTGATGGATCGGGGTGGGCCAGTACCAGGGCTGAGGTGAACAGTCCCCGCAGTGTCCTGCCTCAGCAGACCAGCGGAGCAGGGACGGCCCACCCTTCAACAGGGAGGTAATGGGAGCTGCGACCTTGATAAAGCCCCGGATAAACCTCCGATAGTAGTTGGCAAAGCCAAGGAAACGCTGCACCTCCTTAACCGTGGTTGGAGTCGGCCAATTACGCATGGCTGAAATGCGATCTCCCTCCATCTCCACACCTGAGGTGGTAATGCGGTATCCGAGGAAGGAGACGGACTGCTGGATAAACATACACTTCTCTGCCTTGGCATAAAAGTCATTTTCCAACAGTTGGGCCAACACTTTGCGAACCAGGGACACATGCTCGGCTCACGTAGCGGAATACACCAGGATGTCATCGATGTAGACCACCACACCGCGACCAAGCATGTCCCTAAACACCTCGTTCACAAAGGACTGGAAGACGGATGGAGCATTCATCAAACCGATGGGCATCACCAGGTACTCATAATGCCCCGTGGTTGTGCTGAATGCTGTCAACACTCATCCCCCTCCCGAACACGCACCAGGTTGTATGCGCTCCTGAGATCTAGTTTAGTGAAGAAGCGCGCCCCATGCATTGACTCAACCACTGAAGGAATGAGGGGGAGAGGATAACTAAATCTTAATGTTTCTTTGTTCAATGATCGATAATCGATGCACGGGCGCAGACCGCCGTCTTTCTTCTTCACAAAGAAGAAACTCGAGGAGGTGGGTGAAGTGGAGGGACGTACATACCCCTGGCCCAGGGACTCGGAGACGTATGTTTCCATAGATTCCATTTCAGCCTGCGACAGGGGGTACACATGACCTAATACCACAGGGAAAGCAGGAGACTCAATAATCGAAAAAGTAACCTCCTGGGTGATCTTGGTGACTGGTACAGATACTTCCTTTACAAACCCGAGCCCTAATGGTCGACTATCAAGTGGTATGATGAGGAGTGGAATGGATAGGTGAACCAATGAAATGCCTTGACGGCATGAAAATGCCTTGTCCATAATGTTCCCAGCTGCGCCTGAATCGACTAGTGCCTTACACTGGGGAACTACCATGTGATCGGGAAAGTGGATCGGTAGTGTACAGTGCGCAGCAGAGGGCTCTGAACGAGTGTGGGTGTTCGATACCTGGTGTGATGTGAGAGTGCCCTGCCTGCCGCCTCCAGGCCCAAAAGAGGGTTGACTACGACATGTGGTGTACTGTCCCTTCGTGCCACCAGAGTGGCACTGTCGCTCTCGGCCTCCACTCTCTCGGACGTCGGCTCCACCCAGCTCCATCAGCTCGGGATCCGAGTCGTCCGGGGTGGAAACGGGCAGACCCCTACCAGGACGTCCTCTGGCTGCCAGCAGGTTGTCCAAACGGTTGGCCATGGCCACCAGTTGCGAGAAGGACAACATGGTGTCCCGGCAGGCTAGCTCCCGTCGGACGTCCTCCCGCAGATGGCACTGGAAATGGTCGATCAGGGCCCGCTCATTCCACCCGGACCCCGCTAGCAGAGTCCGAAATTCCAACGCGAAGTCCTGTGCGGTCCTCGTACCCTGCCTCAGGTGGACCAGCCGCTAGCCCGCCTCTCGACCCTCGGGCGGATGATCGAAGACCGCCCGAAAGAGGCGAGCGAACTCCCAGTAGTCCTCCAACGTGGCTCCTCCTTCGTTCCAAACCGTGTTGGCCCACTCCAGGGCTTTCCCCGAGAGGCAGGAAACGAGGACGGACACCTTCTCCCGCTCTGATGGCGCCGGCCTGATGCTGGAGAAGTAAAGCTCCAGTTGGAGGAGGAATCCTTGGCAGAGCGCCGCCGTCCCATCGAACGCCCTTGGTCGGGATATCTGGATCCCTCCGGGTGCTGGGGTGTAGGTGGCTGGATCCAGTTGGCTAGCTGGTCTCGACAGATCGGGTCCTCTCCTCTCCAGGCGTTGGATGACCTGAAGAACCCATCGCTTCCCCCAAGCTGGCTAGCATCGTGGAATGCTCCTGGACCCGTGCCACAACTCCAGGCATGCGCTCTTCTCCCGCTGACTCCATATCGGATGGGTGATTCTGTGATGAGTTTGATAGAAGGAGACAGGCGCAAGAGGGTAATCACCGAATGCAGAGTTTATTCCGTCGTACACAAATAGCGCTGGATAGCGACAAATGAAACAGGCACAGGGGAAAATCTACCCTGGCAATACAAGGTAACGGTAGCTTCAACAATAGCAGGCACAGGGGAAATATCTACCCCGGCATTAACAAGGTACGAGTAGCTCCACCGAGCTACACTACTCTCACAAATAAACAATCACCCACAAGGACAAGGGGGGCAGAGGGAACACTTATACACGGACTAATGAGGGGATAAGAACCAGGTGTGTGTAATAAACAAGACAAGACAAATGGAATGATGAATAATGGAGCAGCAGTGGCTAGTAAGCCGGTGACGACGAACGCCAAAGCCTGCCCGAACAAGGAGGGGAGGCAGCCTCTGCGGAAGTCGTGACATCTGGGGCCTTTCAGAACAGGTGTATATATACTGAGATCATGTGACAGATCAAGTGACATTTAGATTGCACACGATGGACTTTATTTAACTAATTATGTGACTTCTGAAGATAATTGGTTGCACCAAATCTTATTTAGGGGCTTCATAGCAAATACATATGCACGCACCACTTTTCCGTTATTTATTTCATTTCACTTCACCAATTTGGACTATTTTGTGTATGTCCATTACATGAAATCCAAATAAAAAGTACCTAAATTACCTCGACTAACCTGTACCCCCACACATTGACTCGGTACCATTACCCCCTGTATATAATTTCACGATTGTTATTTTACTGTTACTTTTTACTTTATTTTATTTAGTACATATTTTCTTAACTCATATTTTTCTTAAAACGGCATTGTTAGTTAAGTGCTTGTAAGTTTGCGTTTCACAGTAAGGTCTACACATGTTGTATTTGGTGCATGTGACAAATACAATTAGATTTGATTAGATTTTGACAATACAGAGTATTTTGTGTAGATCGTTGACCAAAAATTTTAATTAAACCCATTTGAATCCCACTTTGTAACACAACAAAATGTGGAAAAAGTCAAGGGGTGTGAATAATTCCTGAAGACACTGTACGGGTGAGTATTCATACCCCTTGTCTTATTCCACATTTTGTTGTGTTACAGCCTGAATTCAAATCGGATTAAATCGATTTTTTTCTCTCACCAATCTATACACAATACCCCATAATGGCAAAGTGAAAACATAGTTTTAGAAATTATTGCAATAAAAAACAATGAAATACAGAAATATCAATTTACATAAGTATTCACACCCCTGGGTCAATAAATGTAAGCATCACCTTTGTCAGCGATTACAGCTGTGAGTGTGTCTGGGTTGTTGGTCATTGCCAGACAGACATTTTCAAGTCCTGCCATATTTTCAAGCCTATTTAAGTCCGAACAGTAACTAGGCCACTCAGGAACATTCAATGTTGTCTTGTTAAGCAACACCAGTGTATATTTAGCCTTGTGTTTTAGGTTATTGTCCTGCTGAAAGTTGAATTTGTCGCCCAGTGTCTGTTGGTAGGCAGACTGAAGCAGGATTTCCTCTAGAATTTTCCCTCTGCTTAGTTCTATTCCTTTTCTTTTTATCCTAAAAAACTCATTAGTCCTTGCCAATGGCAAGAATACCCATAACATCATGCAGCCACCACCATGCTTGAAAATATGAGGAGTGGTACTCAGTGATATGATGTATTGGATTTGCCCCAAACGTAACGCTTTGTATTGAGGACATACAGTTAATTTCTTTGCCACATCTTTTGCAATTTTACTTTAGTGCCTTATTACAAACAGGATGCATGTTTTCGAATATTTGTATTCTGTACAGGCTTCCTTCTTTTCACTCTGTCATTTTGGTTAGTACTGTGGCGTAACTACAATGTTGTTCATCCATCCTCAGTTTTCTCCTATCACAGCCATTAAACTGTAACTGTTTTAAAGTACCATTAGCCTCATGGTGAAAAACCTGAGCGGCTTCCTTCCTCTCTGGCAAAGGAGTTAGGAAGGACGCCTGTATCTTTGCAGTGACTGAGTGTATTGATACACCATCCAAAGTGTAATTAATAACTTCACCATGCTCAAAGGCATATTCAATGTCTGCTTTTTATTTTCATCCATCTACCAATAGGTGCCCTTCTTTGCGAGGCATTGGTAAACCTCCCTGGTCTTTGTGGTTGAATCTGTGTTTGCAATTCACTGCTCGACTGAGGGACCTTACAGATAATTGTATGTGTGGGGTACAGAGATGAGGTAGTCATTCAAGAATCATGTTAACCATAATTAATGCACACAAAGTGATTCCATGCAACTTATTATGTGAATTATTAAATACATTCTTACTTCTGAACTTATTTAGGCTTGCCATAACAAAGGGGTTGAATACTTACTTACTCAAGACATTTCAGTTTTTGGTTTCTTATTAATTTGTAAAAATGTCTCTAAGCATAATTCTTCTTTGACATTAAGTGGTATTGTGTGTAGGCCTGTGACACACAATCTCAATATATCCATTTTAAATTCAGGCTGTAACACAACAAAATGTGGAAAATGTCAAGGGGAGTGAATATTTTCTAAAGGCACTGTGTGTATATATATACAGTACATTTACATTTAAGTCATTTAGCAGACGCTCTTATCCAGAGCGACTTACAGTTAGTGAATACATTTTTTTTTATATACTGGCCCCCCGTGGGAATCGAACCCACAACCCTGGCTTGCAAACGCCATGCTCTATCAACTGAGCTACATCCCTGCCGGCCATTCCCTCCCCTACCCTGGACGACGCTGGGCCAATTGTGCGCCGCCCATGAGTCTCCCGGTCGCAGCCGGCGGCGACAGAGCCTGGATTCGAACCAGGATCTCTAGTGGCACAGTTAGCACTGCGATGCAGTGCCTTAGACCACTGCGCCACTCAGGAGTATATAAGCTCAGTATATACGCTATATACACTACCGTTCAAAAGTTTGGGGTCACTTAGAAATTGCCTTGTTATTGAAAGAAAATCTATTTTTTTGTTCATTAAAATAACATCAAATTGATCAGAAATACAGTGTAGACATTGTTAATGTTGTAAATGGCTATTGTAGCTGGAAACGGCTGATTTTTTATGGAATATCTACATAGGCGTACATAGGCCCATTATCAGCAACCATCAGTCCTGTGTTCCAATGGCACATTGTGTTTGCTAATTCAAGTTTATCATTTTAAAAGGCTAATTGATCATTAAAAAACTATTTTGCAATTACGCTAGCACAGCTGAAAACTGTTGTGCTGCTTAAAGAAGCAATAAAACTGGCCTTCTTGAGACTAGTTGAGTATCTGGAGCATCAGCAATTGTGGGTTCAATTACAGGCTCAAAATGGCCAGAAACAAATAACTTTTTTTTCTGAAACTCTTCAGTCTATTCTTGTTCTGAGAAATTAAGGCTATTCCATGCAAGAAATTGCCAAGCAACTAAAGATCTCGTACAACACTGTGTACTACTCCCTTCACAGAACAGCGCAAAACTGGCTCTAACCAGAACAGAAAGAGGAGTGGGAGGCCCCGGTGCACAACTGAGCAAGAGGACAAATATATTAGAATGTCTAGTTTGAGAAACAGACCCCTCACAGGTCCTCAACTGGCAGCTTCATTAAATAGTACCCGCAAAACACCAGTCTCAACGTCAACAGTGAAGAGGCGACTCCGGGATGCTGACCTTCTAGGCAAAGAAAAAGCCATATCTCAGACTGGCCAATGAAAATAAAAGATTAAGATGGGCAAAAGAACACAGACACTGGACAGAGGAAGATTGGAAAAAAGTGTTATGGACAGACAAATCGAAGTTTGAGGTGTTCGGATCACAAAGAAGAACACTTGTGAGACAGACCAAATGAAAAGATGCTGGAGGAGTGCTTGATGCCATCTGTCAACCATGGTGGAGGCAATGTGATGGTCTGGGGGTGCTTTGGTGGTGGTAAAGTGGGAGATTTGTACAGGGTAAAAGGGATCTTGAAGAAGGAAGGCTATCACTCCATTTTGCAACGCCATGCCATACCCTGTGGACGGCGCTTGATTGGAGCCAATTTCCTCCTACAACAGGACAATGACCCAAAGCACAGCTCCAAACTATGCAATAACTATTTAGGGAAGAAGCAGTCAGCTGGTATTCTGTCTATAATGGAGTGGCCAGCACAGTCACCGGATCTCAACCCTATTGAGCTGTTGTGGGAGCAGCTTGACCGTATGGTACGTAAGAAGTGCCCATCAAGCCAATCCAACTTGTGGGAGGTGCTTCAGGAAGCATGGAGTAAAATCTCTTCAGATTACCTCAACAAATTGACAACTAGAATGCCAAAGGTCTGCAAGGCTGTAATTGTTACAAATTGAAGATTATTTGACGAAAGCAACGTTTGAAGGATACAATTATTTTGTCAATTAAAAATCATTATTTCTAACCTTGTCAATGACTACATGTCCTATCCATTTTGCTATATTTCCTATTCAAACTCATTTAATGTATGTTTTCATGGAAAACAAGGACATTTCTAAGTGACCCCAAACTTTTGAACAGTAGTGTATATACGGTACCAGTCAAAAGTTTGGACACACCTACTCATTCAAGGGTTTTTCTTTATTTTTACTATTTTATACATTGTATAACAATAGTGGAGACATCAAAACTATGAAATAACATATTCAGAATCATGTAGTAACCAGAAAAGTGTTAAACAAATCAAAAATATTTTATATTTGAGATTCTTCAAATAGCCACTCTTTGCCTTGATGACAGTTTTACACACTCTTGGCATTCTCTCAACCAGCTTCACCTGGAATGCTTTCCAACTGTCTTGAAGGAGTTCCCACATTTGCTGAGCACTTGTTGGCTGTTTTTCAATCACTCTGCGGTTCGACTCATCCCAAACCATCTCAATTTGGTTAAGGTCGTGGGATTGTGGAGGCCAGGACATCTGATGCTGCACTCCATTACTATCCTTCTTGGTAAAATAGCCCTTACACAGCCTGGAGGTGTGTTGGGTCATTGTCCTGTTGAAAAACAAATGATAGTCCCACTAAGCCCAAACCAGATGGGATGGCGTATCGCTGCAGAATACTGTGGTAGGCATGCTGGTTAAGTGTGCCTTGAATTCTAAATAAATCACAGATAGTGTCACCAGCAAAGCACCCCCACACCATAACACCTCCTCCTCCATGCTTTACGTTGGGAAATACACATGAATAGATCATCCGTTCTCACAAAGACACGGCGGTTGGAACCAAAAATCTCAAATTTGGACTCCAGACCAAAGGACACATTTCCACCGGTCTAATGTCCATTGCTCATGTTTCTTGGCCCAAGCAAATCTCTTCTTATTATTGTTGTCCTTTAGTAGGGGTTTCTTTGCAGCAAATGTGACCATGAAGGCCTGATTCACACAGTCTCCTCTGAACAGTTGATGTTGAGATGTGTCTGTTACTTCAACTCTGTGAAGCATTTATTTGGGCTGCAATTTCTGAGGCTGGTAACTCTAATTAACTTATTCTCTGCAGCAGAGGTAACTCTGGGTCTTCCATTCCTGTGGCGGTCCTCATGAGAGCCAGTTTCATCATAGCGCTTGATCGTTTTTGCGACTGCACTTGAAGAAACTTTCAAAATTCTTAAAATGTTCCTTATTGACTGACCTTCATGTCTTAAAGTAATGATGGACTGTCGTTTCTCTTTGCTTATTTGATCTGTTCTTGCCATAATATGGACTTGGTCTTTTACCAAATAGGGCTATCTTCTGTATACCACCCCTACCTTGTCACAACACAACTGATTGACTCAAACGCATTAAGAAGGAAAGACATTCCACAAATTAACTTTTAAGAAGGCATACCTGTTAATTGAAATGCATTCCAGGTGACTACCTCATGAAGCTGGTTGAGAGAATGCCAAGAGTTTGCAAAGCTGTCATCATGGCAAAGGGTGGCTATTTGAAGAATCTCAAATATATAATATATTTTGATTTGTTTAACACATTTTTGGTTACTACATGATTTCATATGTGTTATTTCATGGTTGTGATGTCTTCACTATTATTCAACAATGTAGAAAATAGTAAAAATAAAAAAAAATCTTTGAATGAGTAGGTGTGTCCAAACTTTTGACTGGTAGTGTATGTGATTTGTTCACAAGTTTGTTAACATGTGTCCGAAAACCTCATGATTGTAGGTGTTCTAAAACTTGAGTAGGTGTTCTAAAACTTTTGCCCGGTAGTGTACATACATATATACAGTACTAGGATGCAGACTCTCCATGTCACACTCTAAGCACTAGAAGTTGTGAAACAAGGCAAGGCAACTAAGCACTAGGCACAGCAAGCACTCGGTTCTAGCCTGTGTCCCCCAAAACAAATGTATGACTTGTAATTTGTTCTACGTATTTGTCGGTTAAAAACTTTCCTCAAGTCAGACAACCAATGGATATTTAAAAAATAATGACAGTAACCTGATTTCTTAATGTAGAAAGTGCAGGCACACACGTAGTGCAGCTGGTGTGTCGGAAACTTTGATTTGTCAGTGTGAGGATTAATAAAGAATGAATTTCTTCAATGTTTCGCTCGAGCAAGCTCATAAAAGCCGACATGTAGTGAATGGAGAGACGGAATACAAATAAACCTGGGCTAATAAATGGCACCATTTTTCTTTTGTGCTTGCAAGGCATGTAGAAAATGGAAGACATCGGTGTCCAGGATGAGGAAAAAGAGGCAGTGGAACTAACGTTGAGCAAGCCTGGCAAAAGGCATCACAAAATTCTCTCGATGTCACGGATTCAGCCGAGGCTGCTCCTCCTCCTTGCTCGGGCAGGTTTCGGTATTCGTCGTCCCCGGAGTACTAGCTGCTGCCGATCGATGTTTCGGTGTTTGTCTTGTTTGGTCTTTATTGTTTACACCTGTTTCACATTATGTTTTATTGTGTTCCCTTTATAACCCTCTGTTTCTCATTGTGTATTGTGCGTTATTGTTTTGGTCTTTGCGGCAGTTGCCCATGTGTGCGGGTCTTGTTATTTCCCTCGCTGTTCGAGGTTGCCAGTGTACTTTGTTTTTTTGCACTGAATCCAGTAACGTTTCTGCCAGTAGCTCGGTGTCCTGCTCTTGACTTCGCCTACCGCATACACGTCGCTTTGACAGAATAACGCACCTTTTAGACATGGAGTCAGCAGGAGCGGCGGTGCCAGCTGGATCAATAGAAGAGCGCATAGAACAACAAGCGGCTATGATCCAGGCACTCGACACCACCATGGAACAGGTGGTGAAAACCGTGGAGCGATGGGAAAGAAGAAGTTGGTCTACACCTCCTCCAACGATACCACCACCACCACCATCAGCTATGCCCAACGCTTCATCTCCGGGGTCCAGTGGGATTCGGCTCTCGCTCCCGAGGGCTTCTGATGGCACAGCTGCCGGGTGTCAGGGTTTCCTGCTCCAGGTGGAACTCTACCTGGCAACCATCCACCCGGCGCCCTCGGGATACGAGAGCGTGTCCGCCCTCATCTCCAGTCTGTCCGGCAAGGCGCTGGAGTGGGCCAACGCCGAGTGGGGGGGAATAGACGCCGCTACAGTCAACTATGCAGAGTTCACCCGCCGCTTCAGGGCAGTATTCGATCATCCACCAGAGGGTAAGGCGGCGGGTGAGCGTCTGTTCCACCTCAGACAGGGGAGGAGGAGCGCGCAGGAGTTCGCACTGGACTTCCGGACACTGGCTGCCAACGCGGGATGGAATGAGAGGGCCCTCATCGACCACTACAGATGTAGCCTGAGGGAGGACGTGCGTCGGGAATTGGCCTGCAGGGACACCAACTTAAACTTTGATCAACTGGTGGACATGTCGATTCGCCTGGACACCCTGTTGGCTACCCGTGGACGTCCGGACTCGGGGCCGTCCATTCCATCCCCCAGAACTTCCGAGCTGACCCCGATGGAGCTCGGAGGTGCTGGTACTAGGAGAGAGACCAGTAGAGAGGCCGTCCCCTGCACCAACTGTGGCCGCAGAGGACACACTGCTGGTCGGTGCTGGGGAGGGTCTCCTCGGAATCGAGGCAGTAGGCTGCGCACTGATGAGTCATTCCAGGTCATTCACCCAGAGCTCTGTGTTGCGCATTTGTTTATTAAAGTTGTGTTTCCCGAGGTTTCTCCTCATTCCCAGCATAAGGCGCTAGTCGATTCAGGCGCAGCTGGGAATTTTATCGATCGCCATTTCACCCATAAGTTAGGGATTCCTATAGTTCCATTGGATGTGCCCTTCCCTATCCATGCCCTAGATAGTCGCCCTTTGGGGTCTGGGTTGATTAGGGAGGTCACGGCGCCGCTCAGGATGAAAACGCAGGAGGGCCATGAGGAGATAATTCGGTTGTATTTGATTGACTCTCCTGCGTTTCCCATGGTTTTGGGGCTTCCCTGGTTGACGTCTCATGACCCCAACATTTCATGGCAACAGAGGGCTCTCAAGGGATGGTCTGATCAGTGTGTCGAGAGGTGTGTGGGTGTTTCCGTAGGGGCCACGACGGTGGAAAGTCTGAACCAAGTTCCCACCATGCACATTCCACCTGAATATGCCGATTTGGCTCTCGCCTTCTGTAAAAAATAGGCGACTCAATTACCACCCCATCGACAGGGGGATTGTGCGATAAACCTCCAAGTAGGCGCTGCGCTTCCACGTAGCCATGTGTATCCTCTGTCTCAGGAGGAGACGGCGGCTATGGAAACATATGTCGCCGAATCGCTGAGACAGGGATACAGACGGCCGTACACTTCCCCTGCGTCCTCGAGTTTCTTTTTTGTGAAGAAGAAAGATGGGGGTTTACGCCCGTGTATTGACTACCGTGGTCTCAATCAGATCACCATCAAATATAGCTATCCTCTCCCTCTGATTGCTATTATGACGGAGTCATTACACAGGGCGCGATTCTCGCTAGGTGGGCTATGTTTTTCACCCGATTTGAGTTTACGCTCGCCTATAGACCAGGGTCACAGAACGCTAAGGTAGACGCCCTGTCCCGACTATATGACACAGAGGAGAGGTCCATTGAGCCTACTCCCATACTTCCGGAGTCTTGTCTGGTGGCACCGGTGGTATGGGAGGTTGATGCGGACATCGAGCAGGCGTTACGTACCGATCCTACTCCCCCAAAGTGTCCAGAGGGTCGGAAGTACGTGCCGCTCGAGGTTCGTGATCGATTAATATATTGGGCTCACATGTCACCTTCCTCTGGCCATCCTGGTATTGGACGGACAGTGCACTGCCTTAGTGGAAAGTACTGGTGGCCCACTAAGGACGTGAGGGTTTATGTTTCCTCCTGCTCGGTGTGCGCTCAGTGTAAGGCGCCTAGACACCTACCCAGAGGGAAATTACAACCCCTACCCGTTCCACAACGACCGTGGTCTCATCTCTCGGTGGATTTCGTCATGGACCTTCCCCCCTCCCAGGGGAATACGACGATCTTGGTCGTTGTGGATCGGTTTTCAAAGGCCTGCCGTCTCATTCCTATGCCAGGTCTCCCTACAGCCCTACAAACTGCTGACGCCCTGTTTACACACGTCTTCCGGCACTACGGGGTACCTGAGGATATAGTGTCTGATCGGGGTCCCCAGTTCACCTCTAGAGTCTGGAGGGCGTTTATGGAACATCTGGGGGTCTCGATTAGCCTTACCTCAGGGTTTCACCCCGAGAGTAACGGGCAGGTGGAGAGAGAGTACCAGGATGTGGGTAGGTTTCTGCTGTCCTATTGCCAGGACCGGCAGGGGGAGGGGTCGGAATATGTCCCCTGGGCAGAAATAGCCCAAAACTCACTTTGCCACTCCTCAACTAACCTTAAGCCTTTTCAGTGTGTGCTAGGTTATCAGCCGGTCCTGGCACCTTGGCAGAAGAGCCAGATCGAAGCCCCTGCGGTGGACGATTGGTTTCGGCTCTCGGAGGAAACCTGGAACGCTGCGCATGTCCATCTACAGCGAGCGATCAGGCGGCAAAAGGTGAGCGCCGATCACCACCGCAGTGAGGCTCCGGTGTATGCACCGGGAGATCGGGTCTGGCTCTCGACCCGAAACCTGCCCCTTCGTCTGCCCTGCCGGAAGCTGGGTCGGCGGTTTGCGGGGCCATTTAAAGTCCTGAGGAGATTGAACGAGGTATGTTATAGGTTACAACTGCCCATTAATTACCGCATTAACCCCTAGTTCCATGTGTCTCTCCTCAGGCCGGTAGTAGCTGGTCCACTCCAGGAGAGTGAGGTACGAGAGGCTCCTCCTCCCCCAATTGGACATCGACGGGGCTCCGGCGTACTCAGTCCGTTCCATCTTGGATTCGAGGCGTCGGATGGGGGGCCTGCATTATCTCGTGGAGTGGGAGGGGTACGGTCCCGAGGAACGGTGCTGGGTCCCTAGGAGGGACATCCTAGATCCTTCCACGTTGAGGGATTTCCACCGGAGTCATTTGACTCGCCCTGCTCCGCGTCCTCCTGGCCGTCCCCGAGGCCGGGGTCGGCGCATGGCTGGAGCCGCGCGTCAAGGGGGGGGTACTGTCACGGAATCAGCCGTGGCTGCTCCTCCTCCTTGCTCGGGCAGGCTTCGGCGTTCGTCGTCCCTGGAGTACTAGCTGCTGCCGATCGATGTTTCGGTGTTTGTCTTGTTTGGTCTTTATTGTTTACACCTGTTTCACATTATGTTTTATTGTGTTCCCTTTATAACCCTCTGTTTCTCATTGTGTATTGTGCGTTATTGTTTTGGTCTTTGCGGCAGTTGCCCATGTGTGCGGGTCTTGTTATTTCCTTCGCTGTTCGAGGTTGCCAGTGTACTTTGTTTTGTTGCACTGAATCCAGTAAAGTTTCTGCCAGTAGCTCGGTGTCCTGCTCTTGACTTTGCCTACCGCATACACGTCGCTTTGACACTCGATTTGTCATACACCATTGGCTGTGTGCCTTTAGAAAGAGGTGAGCTTTCACAAGAGCCCTTTTCCTACATTCAACTTCCACAGAAAAGACCGGAGAGAATACCTGGAAATCTGTGACCCTGACTTGCATGATTTTCCCAGACAATATCTGACTCTCACAATTTCCAGAGTACGTCTCTCTGTTGTCATACTGTATTTCCAACCTGTCAACAATGAATTCCCTGGATATGACTCAACTCCTTATTTAATGCTGATTTCAGTCAAGTCCCTTTAAATCAAATCAAATCAAATGTTATTGGCCACATGCGCCGAATACAACAGGTGCAGACATTACAGTGAAATGCTTACTTACAGCCCTTAACCAACAATGCATTTATTTTTAATAAAATAAAGTAAAATAAAACAAAACAAAAAAAGTGTTGAGAAAAAAAGAGCAGAAGTAAAATAAAATAACAGTATGGAGGCTATATATACAGGGGGGTACCGGTGCAGAGTCAATGTGCGGGGGCACCGGCTAGTTGAGGTAGTTGAAGTAATATGTACATGTGGATCTCCATTAGGGTCCATTAGGGTTCATTCATAAACTAAAGTGCTTGTGTTTGATTGAGGCCTTTCCCAGAAGGCAGGCTTATAGGCCGTGTGTGTGTGTGTGTGTGTGTGTGTGTGTGTGTGTGTGTGTGTGTGTGTGTGTGTGTGTGTGTGTGTGTGTGTGTGTGTGTGTGTGTGTGTGTGTGTGTGCGTGCGTGCCTGCGTGTGCATACATGTACATTGCCAATGTTAGGTTCAAGGGCATTTTTTGTGGTGCGTTTAATTCAAGGCGCTTCATCTCTCACAAAGCAGGAGCCAATTTACAAAAAGGCAGACCTAGTCAGCATGGTGAATGTGTGTTTGATTTGTATATTTGGTTTGCCAAGCAACTCTATGAGCAAATAGGCGGAAGGCCGTGTATTAAAACACGGGCAAAGCGAGCTGGTGTTCAGTGTTTGATGGTTAAACTTTTGCACAGGCAGCATTGGGTCCCCTCAGCAGTTCTGCAGAGCTTACTGTGTAATGTGAGCAGTACTTCATGGCTAAGCCTTTCACTAGCAGCCCAGAAAGCACTTATGTCATCAGTTTCATTTCACAGCATCCGAGCAGTGTGTGCACACTGTATTTTATGCTGTATTTTACTTACAAGGTGGTTAAAAGGGCAGGAGAAAAAGCTAAATACTGTAGAACTACAAGTATAGCAATTTTGCAATGATATGTCTTACCTTTGGGGGATTGGCTAGTGGGAGACTTGCAGAAACACAAGTTGGTAAATTATTATATGGCTGTATGATTTGCTGGGGGGGGGTTTCCATCTAAAATGACCCATGAGCACCAAAATGTGAAGTTCATAGAAGCATGTCAAATTGGGTGGCAAATGAAAGCTAAGAGTCTTTTTTTCTTTTTTATTAAGGCATATATATTTTCAACCATTTTCCATCCTAAAAATGTGTAATAAGCAAAGGCTTTGATTTCTGGTCAAAGTATTTAAAAAGTATTTAAAGGTATCAGAAATACATCAAAACACAATAATGTTAAAGTAAAGACCCCTGCCAACTAATATCAACACTTATATTTCGTTTTGGATAAGTTATTTGTCTTCTGTAAGTTTAAGAAACATTGCCTTGTACCTTGTAAATCCGTTACCAAAAACCTACATACTGTATCTTTAAGGTATTTTCTAATTTCTCTCCATTATGAGGAGGGAGGATAATGAAAGTTCACAGAAGTAACAAGTAAAGGTAGACCTACCAATTACTTTTACTGTTTTTACCGATATCAAGCCTGTTTATGAATTATTAAGTGATTAAAACTCGTAATTATGTTACCAAATTGGTAACGGAATTACTGCAATTGAATTGGCTACAATGGGAAATCATAGTAGTCACAAGGCACAGTTGGGTCACCTGCTACTGTACTCCCTTCCACTGGCATACTGTTATGTTCAGCTCCTAGCAGTTTTTGCTCCATCTGTCATCTGTTGGTCAAAGCAAGACCGAAAAAAACGGTCTGGACAACCCCCCCCAAGGGTTTTTCTTTATTTTTTACTATTTTCTACATTATAAAATAATAGTGAAGACATCAAAACTATGAAATAACATATATGGAATCATGTAGTAACCAAATAATTGTTAAACAAATCAAAATATATTTTCTATTTGAGATTCTTCAAATAGCCACCCTTTGCCTTGATGACAGCTTTGTACACTCTTGGCATTCTCTCAACCAGCTTCATGGGGTAGTCACCTGGAATGCACTTCAATTAACAGGTGTGCCTTCTTAAAAGTTAATTTGTGGAATTTCTTTCCTTCTTAATGCGTTTGAACCAATCATTTGTGTCGTGACAAGGTATGGGGGGTATACAGAAGATAGCCCTATTTGGTAAAAGAACAAGTCCATATTATGGCAAGAACAGCTCAAATAAGCAAAGAGAAACGACAGTCTATCATTACTTTAAGACATGAAGGTCAGTCAATACGGAACATTTGAAGAACTTTAAAAGATTATTCTAGTGCAGTCGCAAAAACCATGAAGCGCTATGATGAAACTGGCTCTCATGAGGACCGCCACAGGAATGGAAGAACCAGAGTTGCCTCTGCTGCAGAGGATAGGTTTATTAGAGCTACCAGCCTCAGAAATTGCAGCCCAAATAAATTCTTCACAGAGTTGAAGTAACAGACACATCTCAACATCAACTGTTCAGAGGAGACTGTGTGAATCTGGCCTTCATGGTTGCAAAGAAAACACTACTAAAGGACACCAATAACAAGAAGAGACCTGCTTGGGCCAAGAAACATGAGCAATGGACATTAGACCGGTGGAAATGTGTCCTTTGGTCTGGAGTCCAAATTGGAGATTTTGGGTTCAAACCGCCATGTCTTTGTGAGACGCGGTGTGGGTGAACGGATGATCTATGCATGTGTAGTTCCCACCATAAAGCATGGAGGAGGAGGTGTTATGGTGTGTGGGTGCTTTGCTGGTGACACTGTCTGTGAGACCTCCAGGCTGTGTAAGGGTTATTTTACCGAGAAGGAGAGTGATGGAGTGCTGCATCAGATGACCTTGTCTCCACAATCCCCCGACATCAACCCAATTGAGATGGTTTGGGATGAGTCGGATGGCAGAATGAAGGAAAAGCAGCCAGTAAGGGCTCAGCATATATGGGAACTCCTTCAAGACTGTTGGAAAAGCATTCCAGGTGAAGCTTGTTGAGAGAATGCCAGGAGTGTGCAAATATGTCATCAAGGCAAAGGGTGGCTATTTGAAGAATCTCAAATAGAAAATATATTTTTTGGTTACTACATGATTCAATATGTGTTATTTCATAGTTCTGATGTCTTCACTATTACTCTACAATGTAAAAAAATTTGTAAAAATAAAGAAAAACCCTTGAATGAGTAGGTGTGTCCAAACTTTTGACTGGTAATGTAGGAATGGACAAAGCCATTGATCACATGACACTATTCATTCCTAGGTTAAGACTCAATAGCGCATTGAAGCCAAATTAAGTTGGTTAAAGGGATAGTTCACCAAATTACAAAATGACACATTGGTTTCCCTACCCTTTAAGCAGTCTATGGACAAGGTATGACAGCAATCCATGCTTCGGTTTAGTTTCCCTGGCACTGTTTCCAAATGCTAACGTTTTAGCATTTGTGGAACAAGTATTATGACAGATATTAGCATTTTTCGCGAGTTATGTCCAAATTATCCGAAAGTATCTCAAATTGATTGTGAAGCTCAACAAAGTCACTTATAGATGTTTTGAACATGATGCGCAAAAAAATGCTAATCTTGGTCCCACGAATTGAATGGGATTTGTGTCACAAATGCTAAAACATTAGCATGTGGAACAGTGCCAGGAAAACTAAACCAAAGTATGCATTGTTGTCATACCTTGTCTATAGAGCCCCACAGTGGAGGTGTCATAATACCCATAAAACCTAGCGGTCAAACAGGGAAATGGTTCCAATAGTTTTTCCACCATACATTTTTTCCACAGGGGATTTTAGAAACACGTAAAATAAGGGCTGTGTTTCGTGTAGGCTTACCCTGGCGTGACATTTTGATAACCGTGTAAATCTTTCTCGGACAATGTGACTTTTATCAATATATTCGCCTGTATTTACCCCCAACAAATAAAATGCTAATTATTTGCTAATGTGGCTATCATAACCATTTCATGTTTGACCGCTAGTTTTTATGGGTATGATGACACCTCCACTGTGGGGCTCTATCAACTGCTTACATGGTAAGAAAAGAAAATATTTCATTTTGTAATTTGGGTGAACTATCCCTTTAAGATGGCCTCCCATGGAGACATAACATGCACAGTTTAAGTTACTCCAGGAAGTGGAATTGCAGGCTAGCTCAGTGCTGCCCCCTCTCATTGAGTAACACAAGTTGAAGGCTGATGTGGTACTGCAGGCTGCCATTAGCAACTAAATTATCCTTATAACTTCTTCTGTGTGCGATATTAAAATAATTGGTTAAAGGATATACATCTTGTGTATTAGAAGGAATTATTGGTACCATGACTGTTTTCGATTATTTATTTTTTACCTGAAGATTGACCACGAAAATAGCAATGTTTCCATTCACTATAAAGGGGATCCTCTTTTCTGCCAACAATGCCTGCAATAACGCAGTCGGCCTTGAACTTCCGTGGCTTCAATGAGATGTGGCATTCGTTCTCCCCTGCTCAGTACGCACAGCTGACTAACCTCAACTCTCTCTCTGCCTCTCTCTCTTTCGCACCACTACATGCGCACACACCACACACACACACAAGCACACACACCAACAAAAACTTGTGAGCTCACAAAGACACATAGGTCGGTAAAACGTGTACATTGACAAAAAACCTGCCATCCCAGTAATCATTTTGTATGATAATGATCCATGAAACCACAAATACACACCCATACTCTCCATCCTCTCATCTCAGCACCATAAACGAATGTCCATCATAAAGAGAAGACACACAGAGCCTTTGAGCGGCCAGGGCCTTGGGCCAAAAAGCAACAAATCAATTCTATGTGATTAGGTGCCACGGCATACACTACATCATTAGAATCCCATTAACGCAGGGATGGATTTTCAATGGCTGTAACCGCAGGCAAATGTTTGGGCATAATTGTGTGAAATGAAATACAGCACAGGTACTGAATGCAGGTGTGAATTCCTACTCCTCCTCTTTCTTCTTCTTCTCCTCCTTCTCTTCCTCCTTCTTTCTTTGTGATGAGGTCTCATCCTTTTCTCTCTCAATTTGGCTTCATACTGTTCATTGCAAAGATGCTTTTAGAAGGCTTCTTTTAAGTGATTCTCAGCTTTTGCTTAGCAAACCTGATTTCAGTTAACCACATTGAGATACAGTATGTTATCGTTAATGCCATAGTAAACAGCCTCAAAGTCCAGGAGCAAGCCTTAAGATATCGATGCAAGGGAAACACCCTAATCTTACATCTGTAGCCTAAAACAATATACCTCGCCACCGGTCCATCAAATAAGAGCTTCAGTGTGAGTATGAAGCTGCTGTGCTTTTAGAGCCCCAAGGAAAATATATATCAAGAAGTCAGTAAAGAGAGCTAGATTTACTGCACCAATGGTAGCTTTATGCCCCACCAATCAGCTCCTACATACACTCTGTCAATGTTGGATAAAGGTCAGAGCTTTTCAGATTGATGTTGATAGATTTAGCATGGCAGAAGCAATCATACTTAACCTCATATTTTCTGCATTTTTACGTGTTTTGTTATCTTTGTTTCTTGGATTACAAAAAATTACACTGAACAAAAATATAAACGCAACATGCAACAATTTCTAAGATGTTACTGAGTTAAAGTTCATATGAGGAAATACATTCATTAGGCCCTAATCTACTGATTTCACATGACTGGGAATATAGATATGCATCTGTTTGTCACAGATACCTTTTAAAAAAAGGTAGGGGTGTGGATCAGAAAACCAGTCAGTAGGTGGTGCGACCACCATTTGCCTAACGCAGCGCATCACAGCTCTTCGCATAGAGTTGATCAGGCTGTTGATTGTGGCCTGTGGAATGTTGTCCCACTCCTCTTCTATGGCTGTGCGAAGTTCCTGGAAATTGGCAGGAACTGGAACACGCACTGCATTGACAGGGTCTCTGCTTTGACGCACAAGTATGTTTCAACTCAGAGTTTAAATGTACCTTGGCAATACCACTGCTCTTGGCTTGTTAACTTCTGTCCAGTCCAAACTGCCAAACTGTTATTTTGTCTGGCATTGTGCTTTTGTGTTGTACACACTGCTACATCATTAATGTATCGCTATCTGGGGACTCATCAAATATTTCTGTGCCTCTCAGAGTCTACTATGGTTGGACGGCCAAATGCTCCATGTCCCCTCTATAGACCTCCCCTAGATTTGAAGGGGACAGCAGACACACTGCTAACAGAATATAAAGACTTTGTTGGAGGTCAGACCCCCATCTAGCTGTGTCTGAGGAAGAGTTGAAAGAAGGAAGGCCCACTGTCTTACCATCAATGTCCTGCCTCTATTTAGAATGACTTTGTGTATTTGTGAAAATTGCCCTTAGGCTAAAATATAGGATCAGTTTACCTTCCACAAATCCTAACCTTCACCATTGGGGGGTTGACGACACAGAACTGAGCAGTGTTCTATGAACAACATAATCCTACTCCCAGCACCCACCCACTGTATACATTCAGTATATAGCCAGTATGAAAGTGCAGCTGCAGCCCTGCCAGTTTGTGTTGAGCAAGTGGAAATCAAATGGAGATTTACGAGTATAATAATGACTCCTGTGGCTGCTTTAATTACAACAACCCTGGCCTCTTTGAAGTGTGCTGCTGTATCTGGAGTTCATTTTGCTCATGTCTTATTCCTTCACATAGAACACATAAACATGGATTGAGAATTAAATGTGTAATGGTGAGAATGTTTATCATTTGTTGGAATTGCAATTAAGAATTTCAGCAAAAAGCACCCCCCTACAACAGTTCATGATTTGTGAGAAGAAGCTAGATTGATAACACTCTATGAACAAGTTTTGAATGTCAACCGTTCTGATAGGAACAGCATTCCATATTTTAGATTGGCAAAGAGAAATGTGTGCAGATGTTCATGCCTATTATCTCCCCCACTGTCTCCTCCACACCTGTACCCTCCTTATGTCAGGTGTTCAAACAGTTCCAAACAAAATCAAAACAAGGGAAAGGAATCACAATTAATGGGCAGGCAGATAAGTGACAGTTCCACCTGTGTACTGCCATCGCAGGCGTTCGCCTCTCTTCATGCCCAGAGAAAGAGCCTGTTCTTTGGCAGAAGGCATTCTGTCAGCCTCTGGCACGCCATGAAGCTCCAGAGACTAACCAGGCAGGCAGAGCCTCCTGTAGCTCAGTTGGTAGAGCATGGTGCTTGCAACGCCAGGGTTGTGGGTTCGATTCCCATGGGGGCCAGTATGAAAAATGTATTCACTCACTAACTGTAAGTCGCTCTGGATAAGATAAAAAGCATCCACATTCATGTGAAAAGTGCTAGCCAGTTGCATTCTGCTGTTAATGTTGATTGCTGATGTGCTAAGCAATGCATAACATGATGCTAATCTCTGTCATGTTTAACTAGCTACCGAAAATTGCCACGGTGGTGCGAATGGTAATCAATTAACAAGCTAATCAAACCCCATGTTAAGTGATAGCGACACATGCTAAATTCACTAGCTAGCCAGTCACGATGCTAAATAGCTAATGTTAGCTATCTATTATGGATTTGAAGGTCTCTTTTTGCATGTTCAACTAGCTGGCTAGCTAGATGAATATCGTTTACATCTAACTTAGCCAGCTGGTAATTATGAAGTTACATGTTTCCTAAATTTAGCTAGTTATCTTGTAGTGTCTGCATTGCCATTGTTTGGCTGGAAGCAGGTTGGACGTGAACAGAGCATTTTAGTACAGCTCCTGTAGCTCAGTTGATAGAGCATGGTGCTTGCATGCCAGGGATGTGGGTTCGATTCCCATGGGGGGGCCAGTATGAAAAATGTATGCACTCACTAACTGTAAGTCGCTCTGGATAAGAGCGTCTGCTAAATGACTGAAATGTAAATGTAAGCTGTAGCAGTCAACAGGCAATAACAAGCTATAGGATATGAATTAATTCATGTTTTAAACTATGTTTCTGGAATGTGTGTTTCAGCATAAGAAGAACCTTCTCTCCGCCACCAGTACAAGGAGATTATCAAGGGTGAACAAGCAGCAATTATATTTTGTCTTTGTACTTTAAAAGCATATTGCTTGAACTTGGGGGTCAATGAATGTTGTTGCTGGTAGCAATGCCAAGGTTTTAATGTCTTGTCTATTTTTGTCTGCTTTCCTCCTTTACAGCTTAAATTGTCTGGAGCCTGGTGTTGTTGTGGCCGAGGAGCTTTCACTCAGATGGAACTCAGATCAGGACTTTTGCAATGAAAAGGCCATGGCCTGCTCCAAAGGCTAGATTCCTTTGTTCATATCATAACATGACCTCAACCAAAGTCACACAAAGGATCTCATGATATAGTCCTAGGTCTAGATAGTTTTGACCTTTATGTGTTTACATTTGTCCCTAATTATAGGCAACTACCTTTAAAACAGGAAATTAATTAAGTATTTTACTCTTGAAATCTTTTATAGTTTTTTTAAGCACTACCTCACTGCTTTAGCACATGGCCACAGTTATATGTTCTTTAAGAGATTGGTGGGTCTAAGGCTTAAGAGGGTGTGAACGATGCTAAACGATGCTAAATGGGCATAAACAAAGAGCAGCACTCTAGCTGTTCAATCTGAAAGGTTATCTTTATACAACAATAGGCAATTTAATAGTTTGCCTAATGGGGGAACTTGGTGAGATAATGTTCAGAGAATCCATTTAGGTAATTTGGTGACAGTATTCCTTTCCTACATATATGTTTCCCAAATATTAATGTAGAGCAAGTGTGAAAATCGCAGCAAAATGTTTGAATGCCTTTTTCTCCTAAATGGGATTATACATTTATCAACTTTTAAAGCAGCATTACTTCCCCATGTTTTTTCCAACTACAGTGTATGATATAACATTTTGAAGCGCGGAATCTGTACTTTTATCCAATGGAAAAAATACAATTTCTAATTTTGGAACATAAGACCCTTCCATTTTATATAGCACAAGTAAACAGCAAACCTGGTTTAAAAAAATAAATAAAGCAACACCTCATCGCACAACGCCTCTACCCCATGTGACCTATTTGTTGTGTGTATATACTGACATGTACAGCATGTGTAACTAATAGGTGCACACACACACACACACACACACTACATGTTAATATTTTAAAATGTAGGTAAATTGTAAAGTATTTTGTCTGTAATGTCTTTTTCATTATGTGTCAGACCCCAGTAAGACTAGCTGTCGCCATTGGCGTCGGCTAATGGGGATCCCAATAAATCAAAATCAAAATCAAATAAAGTGTTGATACAGTGTTGGGTCTCACTTTACAATACATATACCATTGTAACCACATGGTAGTATTAACAATGTAAGTACAGTTTTATTACATTTTAGGTACATATTGTTGCATATGTCTACTGCTGATGTTGATTATGAGGGAGAAGCAATATGGACGGACTTCAGCAAAAGAGACATAAGGAGCATCACCAAGAAGTATAATGGAATCGATTTGCAAGATACAAGCACAATATGATCATCAACATCTGTAAAGAGCTCTTCTTTCCTCCTTAAACCTAGCTGAGTATGACTTGACAGGCAGCTAAACAGGAATCAACAATCTTCTGTTAATGGTTAGCTAATACAACCAAAGGAGCCCAATTAAATATTTAAACAAAGCTAGCATGGTCAGAGCCCTATACTACGAATTTGGTTTGATGAGTTAGCAAGGTAACTTTGGTCAACTCTGAGTTCAACTCAGGATAACCGGTGACATGAAAGTGGCTCACCTTTTAGCCAAGTACATTTCTATGGCAACAAATCCTTCAAAACTAACCTGCTCTGGGGCAGGCTATCTCTGGGCTGAACTTACAACCAGTAGAGTAAGTTCAAATATAATTTTATTAAACATTCTGGCGTATAAGGAACATTTATATGATTCTGCACTGTATTGTTTCAGACCGTATATACACGACCATTCAAGGGTTTTTCTTTATTTATACTATTTTCTACATTGTAGAATAAGCAAAGAATAAGCAAAGAAAAACGACAGTCCATCATTACTTTAAGACATGAAGGTCAGTCAATACGGAAAATTTCAAGAACTTTGAAAGTTTCTTCAAGTGCAGTCGCAAAAACCATCAAGCACTATGATGAAACTGGCTGTGTAACAACAAATGCTTGTTACTGTGCTTGTTACAAATTGGTACGTTTCCACAAAATTCAACGATTTAGTGTTTTAGTTTCTACTCAGCTGCATCCGATTCAGTAACATCTATAACAAGTTTTGTAATCTCTTATGGAGAGATGGGCAGGGTGTCCGAGATTACAAATTGGCTCTAATTACCTACCTGTGAAATCTCCACTCAATGTTGTTGCTAGCACCAGGGTTTACTTGGTTGAGTTTACATAAACTGGTGGTTTACATAAACGTGGTCCTCTGTAGCTCAGCTGGTAGAGCACGGCGCTTGTAACGCCAAGGTAGTGGGTTCGATCCCCGGGACCACCCATACACAAAAATGTATGCACGCACGACTGTAAGTCGCTTTGGATAAAAGCGTCTGCTAAATGGCATATTATTATTATAAACAGATCAGATATAGGTCAACCTCATTGACTGGGGTCTACCATACGGGTGTACTTATAATTAATGTGTACGTTACCCATTATGGCAACCTGAACCTTTCCATTCAAGTGAGAGGATAAATCCACAAGTACCCCAGCCAGTAAAGAGGACTCGGCTCAATCGTGGCCCTATTCCGGTGCGCCGGAAATGATTTAATCGGCTGAGTTTTGCTGCCGGGTTCGGCCTGATGTCATATTGAATGAGAATCATCTGCCAGAACTAAGCTGCTGGTGTCTTGCCAGAATCCCCCCAGAAGTGGTTCGATGCAAATTCATACTACACTGAACAAAAATATAACTGCAACACGCAAACATTTCTAGGAATTTACTGAGTTACAGTTCAAATAAGGAAATCAGTCAATTGAAATAAATACATTAGGCCTTAATCTATGGATATTGAGTTCATTTTGGGTTCATTGGGTAAAAAAAAGTAGGGGCGTGGATCTTAAAACCAGTTAGTATCAAAACCATTTTCCTCATGCAGCGCAAAACATCTGCATGATCAGGCTGTTGATTGTGGTCTGTGTAAAGTTTTCCCACTCCTCTTCAATGTCCGTGCGAAGTTGCTGGATATTGGCGGGAACTGGAACATGATGTCGTACACGTCAATCCAGAGCATCCCAAACATGCTCAATGGGTGAGAAACCAGGTTATGGAAGAACTGGGAAATTTTCAGCTTCCAGGAATTGTGAATAGATCCTTGCGACATGGGGCCATGCATTATCATGCTGAAACATGAGGTGATGGCGGGGGATGAATGGAACGACAATGGGCCTCAGGCTCTCATCACGGTATCTCTGTGCATTCAAATTGCCATCAATAAAATGCAATTGTGTTCATTGTCCGTAGCTTATGCCTGCCCATAACATAACCCCATCACCGTCATGGGGCACTCTGTTCACAACGTTGACATCAGCAAACCGCTCGCACACATGACGACATACAAAACCGGGAATCAGTTGAAACCGGGATTCATCCGTGAAGAGCACACTTCTCCAGCATGCCAGTGGCCATCGAAGGTGAGCATTTACCCACTGAAGTCGGTTACGATGCCGAACTGCAGTCAGGTCAAGACCCTGGTGAGGACGACGAGCACATAGATGAGCTTCCCTGAGACTGTATCTGACAGTTTGTGCAGAAATTATTTGGTTGTGTAAACCCACAGTTTCATCAGCTGTCCAGGTGGCTGGTCTCAGACGATCCCGCAGGAGGTCCTGGGCTGGCGTGGTTACATGTGGTCTGCGGTTGTGAGGCCGTTTGGACGTACTGCCAAAATCTCTAAAACGACGTTGGAGGCGGCTTATGGTAGAGATATTGATAAAATGCTCACTAACAGGGACATACATTTTTTGAGAGAAATACGTTTTTTGTGCAAATGGAACATTTTTGGGATCTTTTATTTTAGCTCATGAAACATGGGACCAGCACCTTACATGTTGGGGAATCATCCAAAGTGATACGCTACTATGCCAAGTCTTTCCTGAGCCACCAGTCATAATCTTTAAGAGATGTCCTACCCTAAATGACAAATTAGTCCACAGTTATCTTCTGGGTGACTCTCAAAAAACTTGGCTTGACCACAAACCCAAGGGCTCTTTTAAATGTAACCAGTGCAACCATTGCAGAAATATTGCACAGAAAAAGTATTTTGTTGACACAGCTTCCAAAATGGAGTATTACGTCAAGCATTTCATTAACTGCAAAACCACTCATGTCATCTATAGATTGGAATGTCCACAGTGCAAGATGTTCTACATTGCCGACGTGAGTAATACATTTAAGCGTGTTAACCCTCGCAAGGCTGCCGGCCCAGACGGCATCCCTAGCCACATCCTCAGAGCATGTGCAGACCAGTTGGCTGGAGTGTTTACTGACATACTCAATCTCTCCCTATCCCAGTCTGTTGTCCACACTTGCTTCAAGATGTCCACCATTGTTCCTGTACCCAAGAAAGCAAAGGTAACTGAACTAAATGACTATCGGCCCATAGCACTCACTTCTGTCATCATTAAGTGCTTTGAGAGGCTAGTTAAGGATCATATCACCTCCACCTTACCCGACATCCTAGACCTACTGCAATTTGCATACCGTCCCAATAGATCCACGGATGAAGTAATCACCATCGCACTGCAAACTGCCCTATCCCATCTACACAAGAGGAACACCTATGTAAGAATGCTGTTCATTGACTACAGCTCAGCCTTCAATACCATAGTACCCTCCAAGCTGATCACTAAGCTTGGGACCCTGGATCTGAACCCCGCCCTGTGAAACTGGGTCCTGGACTTCCTGACGTGCTGCCATCAGGTGGTGAAGGTAGGCAACAACACCTCTGCTACGCTGATCCTCAACACAGGGGCCCCATAAGGGTGCATGCTCAGCCCCCTCCTGTACTCCCTGTTCACTCCAACTCAATCATCAAGTTTGCAGAAGACACAACAGTGGTAGGCCTGATTACCAAATCACATACACATATTTAGCAGATGTTATTGCGGGTGTAGCGAAACGCTTATGTTCCTATCTCCAACAGTGCAGTAGTATCTAACAATTCACAACAATTCACACAAATCTAAAAGTAAAAGAATGGAATTAAGAAATATATAAATATTAGATTGAGCAATGCCAGAGTGGCATTGACTAAAATACAGTATAATTTTAGGTTTTAATAGTCACAGTGGGTACAACATCTCCTATACACTTCCGGATGAACTCAGTCACCGTATCCGTGTATTCATCAGTGTTATTCTCAGAGGCTACCTGGAACATATCCCAGTCCGCATGATCAAAACAATCTTCAAGCATGGATTACGATTGGTCAGACCAGCATTGAATAGACCTTAGCACGGGTACTTCCTGTTTCAGTTTCTGCCCATTGAAAGGGAGGAGCAAAATGGAGTCATGATCAGATTTGCCAAAGAGAGGGCGGGGGGGGGGCCTTGTAGGCATTTCGAAAAGTTGAGTAGCAGTGGTCCAATGTTTTCCCAGAGCAAGTACTACAGTCAATGTGTTGGTAGAACTTCGGTAGCGTTTTCCCTCAAATTTGATTTGTTAAAATCCCCAGCAACAATAAATGCGGCCTCAGGATATGTGGTTTCCAGTTTGCATACAGTCCAGTGTAGTTCTTTGAGGGCCGGCGTGGTATCGGCTTGAGGGGGAATATACACGGCTGTGACAATAACCGAAGAGAATTGTCTTGGGAGGTAATACGGTCTGCATTTGATTGTGAGGTATTCTGGGTCGGGTGAACAAAAGGACTTGAGTTTATGTATGTTATCACAATCACAACAATGACGAGACAGCATACAGGGTTGAGGTGAGGGCCCTGGTGGAGTTGTGCCAGGAAAATAACCTCTCACTCAACGTCAACAAAACGAAGGAGCTGATTGTGGACTTCAGGAGACATCAATGGGCCGCAGTGGAGAAGGTGAAAAGCTTCAAGTTCATCGACGTACACATCACTGACAATCTGAAATGGTCCATCCACACAGTCAGGTTGGTGAAGAAGGCGCAACAGTGCCTCTTCCACCTCAGGAGGCTGAATAAATGTGGCTTGGCCCCTAAGACCCTCACAAACTTCTACAGATGCACCATTGAAGGCATCCTGTCGGGCTGTATCAACGCCTGATACAGCAACTGCACCATCCGCAACCGCAGGGCTCTCCAAAGGGTGGTGCGATCTGCCCAGTGCATCACCGGGGGCACACTGCCTGCCCTCCAGGACATCTACAGCACCCGGTGTCACAGGAAGGCCAAGAAGATCATTAAGGACAACAGCCACCCGAGCCACGGCCTGTTCACCCCGCTATCATCCAGAAGGCGAGGTCAGTACAGGTGCATCAAAGCTGGGACCGAGAGACTGAAAAACAGCTTCTATCTCAACGTCATCAGACTGTTAAATAGTCACCACTAGTCGGCCTCCGCCCAGTACCCTGCCCTGAACTTTAGTCACTAGCTGGCTACCACCTGATACTCAACCCTGTACCTTAGAGACTGCCTCCCTATGTAACATAGTCATGGAACACTGGTCACTTTAATAATGTTTACATACTGTTTTACCCATTTCATATGTATATACTGTATTCTAGTCAAAGGCTATCCTATTGAACTGTTGCTGTACATATGCTATTCTATACTACATATTCTACATACAGTATATACTACATACTCTATCCATATTCTGTCCATAATGTCTATACATCCCATCATATACATTTATATTTATATTCCAGACTCTGACATTGCTCGTCCTGATATTTCTTAATTCCATTATTTTACTCTTTAGATTTGCATGTATTGTTTTGTATTGTTAGATATTACTGCACAGTTTGAGCTAGAAACATAAGCATTTTGCTACACCTGCAATAACATCTGCAAAATATGATTTGAATAGGATTGAAACATCACTTTGCAAGCCAGCATAATGTGACTTGATGCTGGTTTTGCTTTAGCTTATGCTGGTCACCAGTGTCCAAAACACGGCGAAGACTGGTCACCAGCAAAAACAACGTGAATGCTGATCACCAGCAAAAATACAATGAAGGCTGGTATGCCAGCATAACCAGCTAAACCATGCTGGTCAGACCAGCTTTACCAGCATCAGACCAGCACTGACCAGCATAGACCAGCATGGACCAGCATAAACCAGCATGGACCAGCTTGAAATGTATGCTGATCTATGCCGTTTTTTTCAGCAGGGACTATGTATGCTTATGCTGAGGGGAGGGAGGAATGGGGGTTCACTGCAGTGACTGGGCAATACTGTCCTCTATAGGCTGATAAGTGAACTGCAGAAAATATGAGCAGTGACTTGTGCTGAATACTCCCTTACACACTCGATAAAAAAACATGTTGTTTTTGTTTTTTCAGTATTACAGGTGACACAAAGACAAGAGAAGACCAACACATAACATTGATGTAGTAAGGTGAGAGACATCCTTTAATTACAACCATCCCAAGGTAGTGTTACATGTTTTTTTTGTGTGCACACTGCATTTGCCCTGGATTCTTGAAGTCAGTGTGTGTGATTGTAATGTGCCTCATGATAGACAAATTGAAGGTGCCATTGTTAGCTCCTTGGACAGCAGGAGTGATGTGACTGCTTGACAGTTCCCATTAGGGGATTAGACACAAACACTGGCACAGATGCTCCCGGTCAGTCATGGGCCCGGCTGCTACTGACAGGTGGCTTTGTGGCTGACAGGTTGGCAAAGCAGGGCTAATTTCCTGTGGAATGCCAAAGTTGACAGATGATCCACGCACAGGAATACCACAAACACACATACAGTAACAGTCAAAAAATTGGACACACCTACTCATTCAAGGGTTTTTCTTTATTTTTACTATTTTCTACATTGTAGAATAATAGTGAAGACATCAAAACTGTGAAATAACACATATGGAATCATGTAGTAACCAAAAAAGTGTTAAACACATCAAAATATATTTTAGATTTTAGATTCTTCAAAGTAGCTACCCTTTGCCTTGATGACAGCTTTGCACACTCTTGACATTCTCTCAACCAGCTTCACCTGGAATGCATTTCCAACAGTCTTGAAGGAGTTCCCACAAATGCTGAGGACTTGTTGGCTGCTTTTCCTTCACTCTGTGGTCCAACTCATCCCAAACCATCTCAATTTGGTTGAGGTTCGGTGATTGTGGAGGCCAGGTCATCTGATGCAGCACTCCTTCACTCTCCTTCTTGGTAAAATAGCCCTTACACAGCCTGGAGGTGTGTTGGGTCATTATCCTGTTGAACAACAAATTATAGTCCCACTAAACCCAAACCAGATGGGATGGCGTATCGCTGCAGAATGCTGTGGTCGCCATGCTGGTTAAGTGTGCCTTGAATTCTAAACAAATCACTGACTGTGTCACCAGCAAAGCAACCACACACCATAACACCTCCTCCTCCATGCTTCACAGTGGGAACCACACATGCAGAGATCATCCGTTCACCTTCTCTGCATCTCACAAAGACACGATGGTTGGAACCAAAAATCTCAAATTTGGACTCATCAGACCAAAGGACAGATTTCCACCGATCAAATGTCCATTGCTCGTATTTCTTGGCCCAAGCTTGTCTCTTCTTCTTATTGGTGTCCTTTAGTAGTGGTTTCTTTGCAGCAATTCGACCATGAAGGCCTGATTCACGCAGTCTCCTCTGAACAGTTGTTGTTGAGATGTGTCTGTTACTTGAACTCTGTGAAGCATTTATTTGGGCTGCAATTTCTGAAGCTGTTAACTCTAATGAACTTTTCCTCTGCAGCAGAGGTAACTCTGGGTCTTCCTTTCCTGTGGCGGTCCTCATGAGAGCCAGTTTCATCATAGCGCTTGATTGTTTTTGCGTCTGCACTTGAAAAAACTTGAAAATGTTCTTGATATGTTCTGGATTGACTGGCCTTCATGACTTAAAGTAATAATGGACTGTCATTTCTCTTTGCTTATTTGAGCTGTTCTTGCCATAATATGGACTTGTTCTTTTACCAAATAGGGCTATCTTCTGTATACCAACCCTACCTATGTTGTTGATGTGAATAATATGTGTTGGTCAGTGGTGTGTAATGACGAGCAACCATACGCTGCACTTGACACGTTTATGAAATTGCTTATCCCAGTTACTAATAAGCATGAATTGGAAAATTGTATGGTTGAGAGGGCAAATAGGTCTGGCAGTACAACCGATTGGCTAACGTACTGCAAATTGAGAAATCATGTGACTAAACTGAATAAAAAGAAGAAGAAACTACGTTATGAAACAAAGATAAATGACATAAAGAATGATAGTAAAAGGCTTTGGAGCACCTTAAATGAAATTTTGGGCAAAAAGGCAAACTCCGCTCCATCATTCATTGATCAGATGGCTCATTCATCACAAAACCCACTGATATTGCCAACTACTTTAATGATTTTTTCATTGGCAAGATTATCAAACGTAGGCATGACATTGTCACGATCGTCATATGGAACAGACCAAGGCGCAGCGTGATGAACAAACATACTTTAATTAGTTAAAGTTTAAACACAAAACAAGAAACGACTCGTGACGTCCAACGGTATCAATGACCGAACACGGAACAAAAACCCACAAACCCAAAGGGAAAAACATACAGTTTAAATATGGCTCCCAATCAGAGACAACCAGCCAACAGCTGACACTCGTTGCCTCTGATTGGGAGTCACTCAGGCAAAACATAGAAATCAACACAACAGAATTATCAACATAGAAATACACACATAGAATGAACACACCCTGGCTCAACATAATGAGTCCCAGAGCCAGGGTGTGACAGTACCCCCCCCTAAAGGCACGGATCTGCGACCGCGCCTCAACTAAACAAAACGGGGGGGGGCGGGGCGGGCATACCTCCTCGGCGGCGGTTCTGGCTCCGGCCTTGACCACCACCCTCCAATACACCCCCATAGCGCCCCTGGTCCAGTCTGGCCCCGGCCGGCAGGAGCAGGACTGGACTTAGCAGGAGCGGTTAGCTTCAGCTCCATAGTGGAGCAGTTGACCGGTACCTTACCAGGCACCGGTGACCCAGGCACGGGTTGTGCTGGACTGACGACGCGCACCCCTGGCTTGGTGCGTGGAGGAGGAACGGGCCTTACCAGGCTGACGACGCGCACCCCTGGCTCGGTGCGTGGAGGAGGAAAGGACATTACCAGGCCGACGACTCGCACCCCTGGCTTGGTGCGTGGAGGAGGGACGGGCCTTACCAGGCTGACGACTCGCACCCCTGGCTTGGTGCGTGGAGGAGGAACGGGCCTTACCAGGCTGACTTCTCGCACCCCTGGCTTAGTGCGAGTGGCAGGAACAGGCCGGGCCGGGCTGGCGACGCGCACCGTATACTTGGTGCGAGTGGCAGGAACAGGCCGGGCCGGGCTGGCGACGCGCACCGTATACCTGGTGCGAGTGGCAGGAACAAGCCGGGCCGTGCTGGCGACGCGCACCGTAGACTTGGTGCGAGTGGCAGGAACAGGCCGGGCCGGGCTGGCGACGCGCACCGTATACTTGGTGCGAGTGGCAGGAACAAGCCGGGCCGGGCTGGCGACGCGCACCGTATACTTGGTGCGAGTGGCAGGAACAGGCCGGGCCGGGCTGACGACGCGCACCGTAGGCTTGGTGCGTGGAGCAGGGACAGGTCGGGCTGGGCTGGCGACGCACACCGTAGGCTTGGTGCGTGGAGCAGGGACAGGCCGGACTGGGCTGACGACGCACACCGTAGGCTTGGTGCGTGGAGCAGGGACAGGCCGGACTGGGCTGGCGACGCACACCGTAGGCTTGGTGCGTGGAGCAGGGACAGGCCGGGCTGGGCTGGCGACGCACACCGTAGGCTTGGTGCGTGGAGCAGGGACAGGCCGAACCGGGCTGTGGAGACGGATAGGAGGCCTGGAGTGAAGAGCGGCCACAACCCGTCCTGGCTGAATGCCTACCCTCACACACTCTGTGTGAGGCATCCGCACAGGACGTACAGGGCGGTGTACCCCTGGCCTGGTGGCCTTCTGGATCCGCCCCTTTTTTGCCTCCGTCAGCCCCGTCGTCCATGCCGTGTGCCCCCCCCCTAAAAAATGTCTGGGGTTGCCTCTCGACCATCCGACGACGACCCTGATCACGCCGTTGCTCCTCTCTCCGTCGCCTCTCCACTGTCTCACTCCATGGCCGGTGATTCATCCCGGCCAGGATTTCCCCCCAAGTCCAGGACCATTTACCGTCCAATATCTCCTCCCATGTCCAGGCTGCCTGCTCCTGGACACGCTGCTCCTCTTTCGCCAGGGCCTTTCCCGGCGCTTCCTCCCATGTCCACCCCAAGGGCTGCCCCTGGACACGCTGCTTGGTCATTGCATGGTGGGTTTTTCTGTCACGATCGTCATATGGAACAGACCAAGGCGCAGCGTGATGAACAAACATACTTTAATTAGTTAAAGTTTAAACACAAAACAAGAAACGACTCGTGACGTCCAACGGTATCAATGACCGAACACGGAACAAAAACCCACAAACCCAAAGGGAAAAACATACAGTTTAAATATGGCTCCCAATCAGAGACAACCAGCCAACAGCTGACACTCGTTGCCTCTGATTGGGAGTCACTCAGGCAAAACATAGAAATCAACACAACAGAATTATCAACATAGAAATACACACATAGAATGAACACACCCTGGCTCAACATAATGAGTCCCAGAGCCAGGGTGTGACAGACATGCCAGCATCAAACGCTGACACTACACATCCAAGTATATGTGACCAAATTATGAAAAACAAGCAATGTAATTTTGAATTCTGTAAAGTAAGTAAGTGTGGAAGAGGTGAAAGAAATATTGTCGATCAACAATGACAAGCCACCGGGGTCTGAGGATAATAGCAGACGATTTTGCCACTCCTATTTGCCATTTCATCAATTAAAGCCTACCAGAAAGTGTGTGCCCTCAGGCCTGGAGGAAAGTGAAAGTTATTATCCTACCTAAGAATAGTAAAGCCCCCTTAACTGGCTCAAATAGCCGACCAATCAGCCTGTTACCAACCCTTAGTACATTTTTTGAAAAAATTGTGTTTGACCAGATAAAATGCTATTTCACAGTAAACAAATTGACAACAGACTTTCAGCACACTTACAGTGAAGGACATTCAACAAGCACAGCACTTACACAAATGACTGATGATTGCCTGAGAGAAATTGATGATAAAAATATTGTGGGGGCTGTTTTGTTAGAATTCAGTGAGGCTTTTGACATTATCGATCATAGTCTGTTGCTGGAAAAACGTATGTGTTGTGGCTTTACACCCACGGCTATTTTGTGGATAAAGAGTTATTTGTCTAACAGAACACATAGGGTGCTCTTTAATGGAAGCCTCTCCAACAAAATCCAGGTATAATCAGGAATTCCCCAGGGCAGCTGTCTAGGCCCCTTACTTTTTTCAATCTTTACTAATGACATGCCACTGGCTTTTAGTAAAGCCAGTGTGTCTATGTATGCGGATGACTCAACACTATACACGTCAGCTACCACAGCGACTGAAATGACAACAACACTTAACAAAGAGCTGCAGTTAGTTTCAGAATGAGTGGCAAGGAATAAGTTAGTCTTGAATATTTCAAAAACTAAAAGCATTGTATTTGGGACAAATAATTTACTAAACCCTAAACCGCAACTACATCTTGTAATGAATAATGTGGAAATTGAGCAAATTGAGGAGACTAAATTGCTTGGAGTAACCCTGGATTGTAAACTGTCATGGTCAAAACATATTGATAAAACAGTAGCTAGGATGGGGAGAAGTCTGTCTATAATAAAGCGCTGCTCTGCCTTCATAACAACACTATCAACAAGGCAGGTCCTACAGGCCCTAGTTTTGTCACACCTGGACTACTGTTCAGTCGTGTGGTCAGGTGCCACAAAGAGGGACTTTTTGCAATTGGCTCAGAACAGGGCAGCACGGCTGGCCCTTGGATGTACACAGAGAGCTGACATTAATAATATGCATGTCAATCTCTCCTGGCTCAAAGTGGAGGAGAGATTGACTTCATCACTACTTGTATTTGTGAGAGGTATTGACATGTTGAATGAACCGAGCTGTCTGTTTGAACTACTGGCATAGAGCTCGGACACCCATGCATACCCCACAGGGGAAACTATAATCCCTGGCAAATACACTGTAACGGATATCCAACAATACATAGGCACATGGTAAAATCTACCCTGGCAACAAAATGTTACGAGTAGCTCCACCGAGCTACACTACTCTCACAAATAACAATCACCCACAAGGACAAGGGGGCAGAGGGAACACTTATACACAGACTAATTAGGGGATTAGAACCAGGTGTGTGTGATTGACAAGACAAGACAATTGTGATGATGATTGGGGCGGCAGTGGTTAGTAAGCCGGTGATGACGAACGCCGAAGCCTGCCCGAACAAGGAGGTGAGGCAGCCTCTGCCGAAGTCGTGACAGTTTGTGAAGGACTGAGCACACAGCATCATCCACACACACACGCACATAATTACAAACACATGCACACACAGAGGCACACGCACACACAGAATTATGCATCATTTCTAACATCTTTATGACTTCATCCACCCACCTCACTTGAATGAAAACAGAGAAAATATATGTCAAAACATTGCAGGCCTACAAAGCTTGGGTAAAAGAGAAATGTGTATTTTTCTGCCAAACCTTTAACACATCCCATGCAATTGGAAGTCTCAAGGGTAAAGTGCATTGCTGCTTTAAAGTGAGAAGCACAAGGACCCCTATACAGACAGGAGAATATCTGAAGAAGCTAATGCTAAGGTACAATAGAGGGTGACCCCAACTTACTAACTATTTTACTTCTAGTTCATCTTCAGTGTTGATTCCCCTACATAATTGTGTAGAATAACTTTTGCAAATCTTTTGAAATCCAAACAAGGCTATTTATATACCTACATTATTTGCTATAGCAGTAGATGAATTGAATTCAAACATAATGTGTCATACTGTCACGTTTATGACGTGTCCCAAAAATAGGTCACTTTCTGTCATCTCAACAGCCCAAAGACATTCAACTTGAAGCAAAACTCCTTGCTAAGAAATATGATATAAGTTGCTGATATTTGAGAAACAGCAACATCAAGGGTAGGCAGGAGGACATTTCACACCCTACATAACATACAAATATGGACCTCATAAAAGAGCTCGCTTATCAGGACCAATGGGTGCTGATAGAGGAAAACGAGAAATTAGTCAACTCCGTCATGTTTACCACTGGCCTCTGAAATAAGTTCCCATCCAATTCTCCATCCAATTCCACTTTGAGCATTTTAATCTTAAACCCAATCATCACCAGTCATTCTTATTGGGAAAGAGCAGTAATGGTTAAGGCTGAAAAAAAAAAACGGATTTATGTAATTACGGTGTACTGCCTTTATATCTTTGAGCAATAGTGATGTTGCATGCAAACAAATCTAGGGTAAGATGTCCTTTTTCATGAAGTCTCAGACTCACTCTATCAGGCCACAGGTTATCTATCCCAAGGGGACTAGGTAAGCAGTAAGCCAATGCAATTTTCCCTCCATCCACTTTAAAGATTAATGTCAGCCGTACTACTAGGTGCGTGTTATGAACTCCCGTGTGTGTATCTGTGCATATGTGTGCATGTGTGTGTGTGCTGTACATGTCTGTGCATTTAGAGGATGGGATCAGGATGGGATCAGTGGGAATGTGGGACCACAATCTAGGTCAAGAGTTGGAAAACAGGCTGAAAAGGAGACGAACAGTCTTGACTGACGAACAAGCAGATAGTAAAATATAGAAGGAGAAATAGAGAGGGTCAGAGAGAGGACATTCAGAATCGGGCATGATTTATCCACCTCTCATCACTGCGTCCTCTCTAGCAGCCTACGGCTCAGGGAGATAAAGCCGTCAGTCTGAGCCCTGTCCGGCGGCGAGAGGCTGACGAGGAGTGGTGAGTGCCACCTGATAAAGTGCTTTCTTTTGTTTTCTTTTGTTTTCTTTTATTTAACCTTTATTTAACCAGGTAAGCCAGTTGAGAACAAGTTCTCATTTACAACTGCGACCTGGCCAAGATAAAGCAAAGCAGTGCGATAAAAACAACAACAACACAGAGTTACATATGGGATAAACAAAACTTACAGCACCCACAACACCCCCCACCCCATCTTTTTACGCTGCTGCTACTCTGTTAATTATTTATGCATAGTCACTTTAACTCTACCCACATGTACATATTACTTCAACTACTTCAACTTTTTTTATAAAAATGCACTGTTGGTTAAGGGCTGTAAGTAAGCATTTCACTGTAATGTCTGCACCTGTTGTATTCGGCGCATGTGGCCAATAAAATTTGATTTGATTTGATTTGATTTGATTTGATTTACAGTCAATAACACAATAGAAAATCTATATACAGTGTGTGCAAATGTAGTAAATTATGGAGGTAAGGCAATAAATAGGCCGTAGTGCAAAATAATTACAATTTAGTATTAACACTGGAGTGATAGATGTGCAGAAGATGATGTGCAAATAGAGATACTGAGGTGCAAATTAGCAAAATAAATAACAATATGGGGATGAGGTAGTTGGGTGGACTAATTATAGATGGGCTGTATACAGGTGCAGTGATCGGTAAGCTGCTCTGACAACTGATGCTTTGTGCCCGAGGAATCAGAGAAATTATATTTTTAGACCAAATAAACAAGGGCACAACTTTCACTGGGGATGGGGGAGACATGTCCGCCTCCGAGCAGGCGGGTAGGCTGTTTGGAGTGTTTATCCGACTGGATAAAAAAATGTAACATAAAAAATGTCCTCCCCACTTCTAAAACCAAAGTTGCGCCCCTGCAAATAAAAGAGCACATTGTTAAACTCTAGCCTTCCCCGACATAATCTTTTGAATGAGCCCTTGTCAACTCCAATGATGCAGGAAGTCTCTGTGCGCGCGAGGGGCTGCTGCCAAAATGAAGTGTCGTCATTGATTAACATTACCTCTCCTCTCCTTTGTGTAAAGTTGTTGCAGATCCAGAAAGTGAGTGATGCTGTTTACCTTGGCAGCCCTCAGTGCTATTCATCATCATAGTGCTAGACTGGTAGATAGCTGCCAGTGGTATTTACATTAATTAAAGGTCCAATGCAGCCATTTTATCTCAATATCAAATCATTTCTGGGTAGCAATTAAATACCTTACTGTGATTGTGTTCGATTAAAATGGTAAAAACATTTTAAAAAATTGCTTCTTAGCAAAGAGACATTTCTCTGGGAGTGGTCTGAGTGGGGATGGTGAAACTGAAAAGTAGCTGTTATTGGCAGAAAGGTTTGAAACTCTTTTTCTTATTGATCTATTAACTAATTGACCACCTGGTGATGACACCAGGCATGCCAAAACTTCAGCCCACCAAAAAAGGCTGACATTTCAGGCAGTCTTTTCAAACAGCTTTTACACTGAAAAGGGCATTATCATAATTTTCACAATTTGACAGTATTATTCCAACCTCATAGTGTGGAAATATACAGTATATAAAACACAGGAAAATCACGTTTTTGACCGCACTGGCCTATAAGACTGTAGCTGTACAGGTAAATGCTTATGAGCTGCTGGAGGAACTGTTCATTTGTTGTGATGGTATATTTGTTGCTAATCTGCGTGTTAATACATGGTTGATTGTAGGTTTATTTGGAGATATGACCGTGTCTCATTGAGTTTTTTACTCATTTGGGTTGGTGGGTATTATTGAGTAAAATAATAATAATAATAATATGCCATTTAGCAGATGCTTTTATCCAAAGCGACTTACAGTCATGCGTGCATACATTTCTTTTTTCGTGTATGGGTGGTCGCGGGGATCGAACCCACTACCTTGGCGTTACAAGCGCTGTGCTCTACCAGCTGAGCTACAGAGGACCACATGTCATTGTGAACGTAGGCTTGAAGGCTCAGTATATTTGTGTTAATCACATGCTGAGGATTATTATTTGTAGACAGAGTATTCATCCTTAAAAGCCTTGCACGCACAGCAATGAAAATAAATAGAAGGAAATCAACAAATATCAACAAAAACCAAATCTTTGGAACAAACATTGTATGTACACTCTGGATGAATCAAGGCACACCATAGAGCTCAGTTTAATAATATAGTTAAATAGCATGCCACTGAAGGGGAATAAGAAACAAGAAGACATCCATACAGTGTTTGCAGTAGGGCCATGCAGCATGGTGTTTTTTGCTGGTGAGTGTATGGCGGAGAGAAGGTGAACTGATTCTCAATCCTTAATTTTCCTAATGGAGTGACAAGGCAGACAGGTGGCAGCAGGCCAGGTGTTGACCCCAGGCTGATGGATGTGGCAGTAGTGACTGGGGTAAGTACCATAGCTCCATGCCGCTGTCACTGTCCAAACAGACACCTTCAGAGCCTCCACTTTTCCAGGAGCAGAGCTCAAGGGGGCAGCTCTGTGGTGGTCAATGCTGATAAAGCAACAATACAGTGGTATCCATCCCTGCCTTCACCAGCATAGCCAGTGGTATGCATCCCTGCCTACACCAACATAGCCAGTTAGATGCAAGTGTTATCTTTTCAAATATAGTATAGCCCACATACTGTAGGTTGCTGTACATATATAAATGATGATCAAGATTATAATAATAATTTTTTATTTCACCTTTATTTAACCAGGTAAGCCAGTTGAGAACAAGTTCTCATTTACAACTGCGACCTGGCCAAGATAAAGCAAAGCAGTGCGATAAAAACAACAACACAGAGTTACATATGGGGTAAAAAAACATAAAGTCAAAAAATACAACAGAAAATAGTGTGTGCAAATGTAGCAAGTTATGGAGGTAAGGCAATAAATAGGCTATAGTGCAAAATAATTACAATTAGTATTTATTTATTAACTCTAGAAATGTATCAAACCTATTTCAAAATATGCATGCAAAGGCATTAACGGCACATGCAGTAGCCAACTAGACAGTGTTTATAAATTACCGTTGGGTAAAACTACTAATGCAGTGCATATCGATCATACCTGTGGGACCCATCATCCTCTCCCACACGACACAACCGGGGATAGAAAACACATAATCCATGACATCGCATATGTTATCACTCTCTCCCTTTCACTCTATCTTCCTCATACAAGGAGGCAGAGGAGGCGGGCATGGGTATTAGTTCACCACAGAGTTCAGTTACGTGAACATACTGATAGTGCTGATATATGATTTTGTTTTTGACTTATTGGACTTTATTGGACTAAAATGCCTTGAGGGGAGTCCTTTTCATTTGGCAATGGTTACTTTTAGAAAATATTCTCAGGGTAGAATCTGTCTTCTTGAGAAATCACATTAACAATGATTCTAAGTAGACCTAAAATACATAGTACATTTTCTTACCCACTCTTTAAAGTATTGCACCATTCAATTATTTATGTGCAGTAAATTTGAGTCAGCATTCAGCAAACTGTTTTCATGCCATGCAATTGTGAGAGGAGCCAATAAAGTAACAAACTTGGATGATAAATATGCCTAACGGTTTTATTACAGCAGAAAATTAGGTAGTATAAAAGACCATTTCTTTTGAGGTTCTCTTGGAGGATGGTAACCACTCCACATACCCTATGTTAGTATGTACTGAGTGTAAATACATATATTAGTCCCTGTAAGTGAGTGCTCGTATCTACGAGTGACTGTTGTTGATATTTCAATGCACAGCATTACCATATGACATAATGACATCACTTACAGAGACAGGTTCAGAGATAGTTCACCCAAATAACAAAATTACATATTGGTTTCTTTACCATGTAAGCAGTCTATGGGCAAGGTATGACAGCAATCCATGCTTTGGTTTTGGTATTGGTATTTTATTAGGATCCCCATTAGCTGTTGCAAAAGCAGCAGCTACTCTTCCTGGGGTCCACACAAAACATGAAACATGACATAATACAGAACATTAATGGACAAGAAAAGCTCAAGGACAGAACTACAACCCTGGCATCCTATTCAAGTCATGGGACCGATATTAGCATATTTCGCGCATCATGTCCAAATCATTCAAAAGTATCTAAAATTGCTTGTGTAGCTCAACAAAGTCACTTATAGATTATTTGAACATGATGCAAGAAAAATGCTAATATCGGTCCCATCACTTGGATGGGATTTGTGCCATAAATGCTAAAACGTTAGCATTTAGATACAGTACCAGGGAAACTAAACCAAAGGATTGATTGTTGTCACACCTTGTCCATATACTGCTTAAAGGGTAAGGAAACCAATATGACATTTTGTAATTTGGATGAACTATCCCTTTAACGAGAACACAGTGTGGAAGCCATTTGGAAAAAAGCAAAAGTCATATCAGCAATCATAGCAAAGACCTGATGAGAGGCGTACCATCACCGGAGAGGCCAAAATTAAACAAAGCACTCACGTTAGCTGATTAAAAAATTCTGACCCCAGAGAATATACCTGCCTTGTAGTATCCATTTGAAAGAAACTATTAGGACATTATGCAAATAAACTTGAGAAGAAAATAACATGTTGGTCTGTATTAGTCATGATGACAGCCAAGTATGGTTTTCTTTGGAGAGCCAGTTGAGGTAACCTGCCAACTTGGAGGTGGATGAACATAATGCCATGACAAATAGCATGCCAAGTGAAGAAAGGGAGGCATTTGACACACGCATGCATGCACGGGCGCACACACATACACACACACACACACACAACATAACATGTTATCTGCACAATCCAAAATATGCCAATGGGAATCTCATCATCCAGGAATTTAAGAGTTCTTGCATGTCAGAGTGATCATGGTCATCCTAATCAAATAGACTTTGATAATGCTTCATACCATTCTAACTATCTAATGAAAAGCGAGAGATAATCTGGTATAAATGGGAGTTTATGTGGTAAAAACGTTTCTATGACAGTAAAGCTATTAAAAATGTGTATGGGAGTGGATTGGTGGGGTCAAGCACACATTCTGAATAAAAGAGCACTTTCTATATCATAAATTAAACATCACCCGCAGCGTTTTAACATGAAGGTATGTGGGTGTATGGCGGCGTTTTGCACACATAAGCATGAATAAAAGTTACGGTCCAGTTGCAGCATAAAACATTGTAACATGAATTGCATTCAGCAGGTTTATCAGCGTGTACAGTGTCCTGCCTGGACTATAGCTTCATTCCAGAATGTTTATCCTATCACATAGAGATACTGATTTCTTTGATAATATCTATAGAAATAATTATGCACCCATATGATCACAGGCACAAAACACTTCATCAACATCAGATACACTGAGTATACAAAACAACTCAATATTAGGAAGGTGTTCCTAATGTTAGGTATATTCAGTGTACATCACATCACACACGTACTGCACTTAACTGTAAGTAAGCTACCTCCAGTTGTGCTCAAAATAGATGCCACAAAGTAATGTATTCATTTTATATTGCTTGACATTCAGTAAATAATACTTTATGTCTGAGTGAAAACTTTGGTTTATGTTGGATGACAGTTTATGGCCTGCATAAATTATTGTTACGACTGCCTGGAAAACTACATCTTCTGGAGAACTACATTTCCCAGCCCCAGCATTTGGATTTCCCATAGGGCTGTTCAACATTCTCTCTACAGCAACCCACGTCGCTATTGCTCTTGGTTGAAGGAACAAGCAAATAATAATGTTGGGCCAGGCTATACGACGATTCACAACCTCTGCGGTTCGCTCATCGCATTACGGCGAGGGACCAGGACAGGTAATTTCCTCAAAAAATAAATGTTACAAAGATTAGTTAAATAAAGCCGCTGTCCCATAACTAAGCCTACTACGGGCCTTAGCCTGCTTGTGTAGGTCACAAGCTAGGTAACCTTAATCTGCAAGTTTTTCGTTTGAAAACAAAGTCAAGTGCTAGCTAGTTATGAAACATATCGAGATAAACACCAATGTCTAACGTATTGTAGTCAAGTTCGTTGTCTATTTGACTCCTGCGTGGGGTTTCTACTTGCCGTAACGTTGGGTGGTAGCTAGATAACGTTGCATAGCCATCTAGCTAGCAAACGCTTGCAGTTGTTAGCTAGCTAAATTAGTCAGTTAACTAATTTAGGCTAGCTAACTCTTTAAATGTTTCTAGCTAGTCCTGGATTGTCAGAATATACTGAATAAAACGTCTTCATATCGTCAGCATTTAGCTAACTGTTATCTATGTAATTGTAACTGTAGCTAGGGTAACGTTAGTTCGTTGGCGTCACGTCAGTTATCAGAGGTGACTTGTTAAATGATTAGCTAGATGGTTAACTTAGCTAGCTAACGTTAGCAAATTAGTTGGCTACTGTTAGCTAACGTTACTTATATAAATGAATGAGGGTTGCATGTACAACCTTGACATGGCGAGCTTCATAAACATGATTATCAGGGCTACATTATTGGTTAAATCGTCTACTTGTACGATTAAACTGAGACTGAGCAAAGATGTAACGACTGCAGCCTATGCTATGTCGAAAATATAAGACAACGTCGTCACAAATCTGGGACCAGAGTCCCATTGTTGCAAAGAGTTTTAGAACGGGCTTGGAAGCTCTAACCCTGCCAATTGACAGGGAAACCCAAGGGTACACTCGCAATGGCTGCCTGGTATTGTGATAAAATAATTTCCATGATATTTCCGAATGTTCTGTCAACTGATGCTGGATTACCATTGTAATGTAGAATGTTCATTGAAATTATGCTAGCTGATGTGGCTCATGCAATTGATTGTATTTTTTGTAAAGTCAGTTGAGTTTACTAAAAAAATCACAGCACAGATTGAAGGGTACACTTCCTGCTTTTAGTCCTGGCATGGGTACACTCAATGGCTGCCAGTCCACCCATTATGCCATAATTGACTTGAATGGAGACGCCCTTTCTATTAATTCTTATTTCTTTGGTCTTAACCTTTGTCGTCTTCAACCTAGACTGCAGCTAGCCAGCTAACGGTTAGTGCTATCCGGGATCCTTGGAACGTCCCTACCACTAAAGCCAAACCATAAAACCTAACCCTTACTCATGAAAATGTTAAACTTCAATGGTGTAGGATCCCAAATAGCAAGTACCGCCAACTAACGTTACTTTCAAAGTCTTGCATTGAGTTCCAATTGTACTGGTTGACACTGATTGTCCTCAAGCTGATGTTGGCTGCAGTCCAACTTAGACGGACATAACCTTGTCCATGTCACATTGAACTGTGATAAGCTCATTACATGGTCAGCTCTCTCTAAACACTGATGTCTTCGTGTTTATGTTTGATAGAACCTGCCATTCTCAGTGGAGAACAAGTGGCGTCTGCTGGCAATGATGGTGGTGTTTTTCGGCAGTGGCTTCGCCTTCCCCTTCATTGTTGTCAGACACCAGCTCCTGAAGAAGTGAAGTGGCAATGCATGCACGTAACCGCCAAGGTAATTGCCGCTGATCTATTTTTCATCTGAATGTCACCACTGTTTGGCATTTACTTGCATCCTGATTGGAACAGTTACCAGACTTTGACATCTATCACGGTAGTCGGTAGTTGTATCTTATTCTACAGCAGACCTCAAGTAAATGATCCGTGTCTGTGGGCGACAGTTACAAATGTCATGCAAGTTTATTTTTCAGTTCAGCTTTTAAGATAAGCTTGCACATTAGCATGGTAATGTGACAGTTTAATACCGTCCCTGATAAATATCAGGTGGAAGTTAGGCTGAATTTAAATCGTCACTGTCACATTTATCTCTGGTGTTTACTCAGAAATTGTATTTCTGTCATCAGCTTTGTGTAAGCCTTCATCTCAATCTGTCTTTTGTGTCCTTTGCAGGTCTGCGCCCAGAACATATATATATATATATATATATATATATATATATATATATATATATATATATATATATATCCAGCAGAACTCTCTTTGTTTCAAGGAATGGAAATCCCTAATTGTGTTTGTAAATAAGTCGCTCTGGATAAGAGCGTCTGCTAAATGACTTAAATGTAAATAAAGTTCACTCAAATGTATATTGTTCAAATACGTTTTTGTACTTGAGTTTGGGTTTCCACTAGATTCTATAGCCACAAAGTCAAAATTGTATATGGGAAAAATTCATGAAAACAAATATGCCTAACCTGAAATTAAAAGACCAGAAAGCACAAGGGTAGCCGTGTGGTTATGTTTAAAATCAGATTTTAAGAAGATACATTGTGGAAATGGGCAGGGTTTAGCAATGATTATGAATTTGTGGCTATAGAAGGTAGTGACAACCTTGAGTTTGTCCAGACTGTGATGTCATGCTGCAGCATATGCTTGGGGCTATTCTGTAGTCTGAATTGTATCTGGTTTAATGGGACATCTACAGAAGGTGTCACTCATGGAGTTATGATTTTTATGGGAGTTTTCAGAATAATGTTGGCACAAAATGGGGAGAAGGCATGTCTTAGACTTATTTTCTGTTTTGTGCCTAATTTCTGTTTCGTGCCTACTGTACAAAAAGGTGTCAACTAGGTTTGTTTCCAAGTGGTATTTTCTGTGTGTATTTGACTTCATAATATACATTTCATAAACTAAGAGCATTTTTACATTTACTTTTTAAAGTTTGTCAGATGCCACTTTTTCCACAGGGATCGCGTACAAAAAAAGAACATGAAACAAACACTCTTACATTATCACAATTTACTGGTGGAGTGATAGTTGCATGAAGTCAGGGTTGAGAAATGTGTATGTTTCTGTTGTGTGTGGGTCTCTGTTCTTGATTAGTGGGTAGGAAAAATGTAAGTGGAAAATGCATATTGAGAGGATAGTTTTGTCCCGAGATACTTGTATTCATGAAGATGCCATGTATCGAAGATGCAATTATTTGTAATACTAGTACAGGTCATCAAAAGTCTGGAATAGTCATGTTTTCAAACACAGGTAAATATCTAAATGGAGTGTAATCATACAGTATTTGGTGCATTTGCTTATATCTCATGGGGGTGACGGACAGTAATTTCAGCCTCGTCTCTGGCACTAGCTGTTCAGTATGCAAGTGCATTAATGGGCAACTTTAATAAGCCCTATCCGGGAACCTGAACAATTACTTCATATGTACAGGTAACTGCCAAAATAATGGAGACCCTTACGTAAATTAGGGATACAAAGTAGGCCCCTGTAGCTCAGTTGGCAGAGCATGGCGCTTGCAACGCCAGGGTTGTGGGTTCGTTTCCCACGGGGGGCCAGTATGAAAATGTATGCACTCACTAACTGTAAGTCGCTCTAGATAAGAGCGTCTGGTAAATGTAAAATGTAAAGTACATTGAAAGTAGGTGCTTCCACACAGGTGTGGTTCTTGAGTTAATTCAAGGAGTTCCCTGAGTTTTATATATATTTCCACACTGAGGTTGGAATAATACTGTGGAACTGATGATAATGGGCTTTTAGTGTAAGAGCTGTTTGAAAAGACTGCCTGAAATTTCAGCCTGTTTTGGTGTGATGGCGTTTTGGCCTATCTGGTGACATCACCAGGTAAATCACTCTATAGACCAATAAGAAAGTGTTCCAAACCTCTCTGCCAATAACAGCTGGATTTCTGTTTTCCCTGCCCCACTCAGACCACTCCCAGACAGTCTTGGCTAAATTATTGCTTGAGAAATTGCTCATTGCTAAGAAGCAATTTTGTTTATTTTTGACCATTTTAATTGTAAAACAATCACAGTAATTGTTACCCATAAATAATTTGATAGTGAGATAAAAATGGCTGCATTGGACCTTTTTAAGTAGTTAACATCCCATCATGCTTAGGGTCATGTATGAAAATGCTGGGCAGGCCATTATTTTGGTTACCATGGCTATGACCCCATAGAATGACAATGCCCCCATCCACAGGGCACGAGTGGTCACTGACTGGTTAGATGAGCATGAAAACGATGTAAACCATATGCCATGGCCTCCTTCTCGTTCACCAGATCTCAACCCAATTGAATACTTATGGGAGATTCTGGAGCGGCGCCTGAGACTGTTTTCCACCATCAAGAAAACACCAAATGTGGAATTTCTTGTGGGAGAGCGTTAGCTTAATTTCTATCTAGCATTAGCGCAATGACTAGAAGTCTATGGTAACTGCTAGCATGCTAGTAGATACCATATACTTCCAGTCATTGCGCTAATGCTAGTTAGCGTTGGCTTGGGAAACGACCTATAACTTCCTTCATACTGGATGCAGATACATAAAAATGGTATCAATGAGTTCATCTGACTCTGGGGAAGTAGATAAAGGGCTTCATTGCCGAAATCCTGAAATATTCCTTTAAGACGCTTGTTGGTGTTTCCTTTATTTTGGTAGTTACCTGTATTTCCGTGCAGTAGGAGGAGGCTCTATCGCTCCTGTCTGCCCTAGAGACTGCCTGAATGAAGAGGTTTTTCAAATGAATGTTTTTAAAACTGAAGAAAGCAGTCGGCCTTTGACATATTAAGTCCATGGAATTCTGTCTTGAGGTGTGAACAAAACTGCTTCAATAATAGCATGCTACTAGCACACTTTAAGCATATTTAATTACACAAAAGATGGTTGACTCAGTCTGGAGAAAAATCTCAATGTTCATTAAATTAGATAAGACCGATTTAGATTTTGGGTCTGTTACAAAGGGAATTCAGTACAAGGTATGGAAAGCCTAGAGGGTTGTTACAAAATGGAAATATAACTATTTGTGCTACTGCCAAAAGCCTTAAATGTATTTAGCGTTGAAATTGAATGTCAATTTGAATGCAGGGCATGAACCGAAACATCCAGTTCCCTCTGCTCTTTGCTATAGCTTTATGGATGGGTATTGTTTTTTCTCTCACTCGCACTCTCTGTGTGTGTTCCTTCTTCAGCTGAAATTCATTGAATAACCTATTTCAGTTCAATAACCTTCCACCGCTGGTATAAATATCCAAGAACAGAACAGAAAAGAGGGGAACTGGGAAAGTGGCATGGATAATATTCCAAAAGTAAATAATTTTCATTTGCCTGTGCTCTGGACTCATTTTGGGGATGTGGTGCAGGGTAGATTTTCAGGCTAGGGATGATCTTTTTGGTGTTGTGTGTGTCAGCGGGAGAGAGACCATCACAAGGGGACATTGGTCATAAGAATGAGAAACGGTTTCCCAAAAGCATCTTAAGGCTACAGTGAGGGAAAAAAGTATTTGATCCCCTGCTGATTTTGTACGTTTGCCCACTGACAAAGAAGTCAGTTTATTTGAACAGTGAGAGACAGAATAACATAAAAAAAATCCAGAAAAAAACGCATGTCAATAATGTTATTAATTGATTGGCATTTTAATGAGGGAAATAAGTATTTGACCCCCTCTCAATCAGAAAGATTTCTGGCTCCCAAGTGTCTTTTATACAGGTAACGAGCTGAGATTAGGAGCACACTCTTAAAGGGAGGGCTCCTAATCTCAGTTTGCTACCTGTATAAATGACACCTGTTCACAGAGGCAATCAATTAAGCAGATTCCAAACACTCCACCATGGCCAAGACCAAAGAGCTCTCCAAGGATGTCAGGGACAAGATTGTAGACCTACACAAGGCTGGAATGGGCTACAAGACCATCGCCAAGCAGCTTGGTGAGAAGGTGACAACAGTTGGTGCGATTATTCGCAAATGGAAGAAACACAAAATAACTGTCAATCTCCCTCGGCCTGCAAGATCTCACCTTGTGGAGTTGCAATGATCATGAGAACGGTGAGGAATCAGCCCAGAACTACACAGGAGGATCTTGTCAATGATCTCAAGGCAGCTGGGACCATAGTCACCAAGAAAACAATTGGTAACACACTATGCCGTCGGATCAGTCGTCCTGGTCCCTTTGCAGAAAAACAGCCCCAAAGCATGATGTTTCCACCCCCATGCTTCACAGTAGGTATGGTGTTCTTTGGATGCAACTCTGCATTCTTTGTCCTCCAAACACGACGAGTTGAGTTTTTACCAAAAAGTTCTATTTTGGTTTCATCTGACCATATGACATTCTCCCAATCCTCTTCTGGATCATCCAAATGCACTCTAGCAAACTTCAGACGGGCCTGGACATGTACTGGCTTAAGCAGGGGGACACGTCTGGCACTGCAGGATTTGAGTCCCTGGCGGCGTAGTGTGTTACTGATGGTAGGCTTTGTTACTTTGGTCCCAGCTCTATGCAGGTCATTCACTAGGTCCCCCCGTGTGGTTCTGGGATTTTTGCACACCGTTCTTGTGATCATTTTGACCCCATGGGGTGAGATCTTGCGTGGAGCCCCAGATCGAGGGAGATTATCAGTGGTCTTGTATGTCTTCCATTTCCTAATAATTGCTCCCACAGTTGATTTCTTCAAACCAAGCTGCTTACCTATTTCAGATTCAGTCTTCCCAGCCTGGTGCAGGTCTACAATTTTGTTTCTGGTGTCCTTTGACAGCTCTTTGGTCTTGGCCATAGTGGAGTTTGGAGTGTGACTGTTTGAGGTTGTGGACAGGTGTCTTTTATACTGATAACAAGTTCAAACAGGTGCCATTAATACAGGTAACGAGTGGAGGACAGAGGAGCCTCTTAAAGAAGAAGTTACAGGTCTGTGAGAGCCAGAAATCTTGCTTGTTTGTAGGTGACCAAATACTTATTTTCCACCATAATTTGCAAATAAATTCCTAAAAAATCCTACAATGTGATTTTCTGGAGAGAAAAAAATCTCAATATGTCTGTCATAGTTGATCTGTACCTATGATGCAAATTACAGGCCTCTCTCATCTTTTTAAGTGGGAGAACTTGCACAATTGGTGGCTGACTAAATACTTTTTCCCCCACTGTATACAGGCCCGTCTGAAGTTTGCCAATGAACATCTGAATGATTCAGAGGAGAACTGGGTGAAAGTGTTGTGGTCAGATGAGACCAAAATGGAGCTCTTTGGCATAATAATAATAATAATAATATGCCATTTAGCAGACGCTTTTATCCAAAGCGACTTGCAGTCATGCGTGCATACATTTTTGTGTATGGGTGGTCCCGGGGATCGAACCCACTACCTTGGCGTTACAAGCGCCGTGCTCTACCAGCTGAGCTACAGAGGACCACATCAACTCAACTCGCTGTGTTTGGATGAGGAGGAATGCTGCCTATGACCCCAAGAACACCATCCCCACCGTCAAACATGGAGGTGGAACCATTATGCTTTGGGGGTGTTTTTCTGCTAAGGGGACAGGACAACTTCACCGCATCAAAGGAACGATGGACGGGGCCATGTACTGTCAAATCTTGGGTGAGAACCTCCTTCCCTCAGCCAGGGCATTGAAAATGGGTCGTGGATGGGTATTCCAGCATGACAATGACCCAAAACACACGGCCAAGGCAACAAAGGAGTGGCTCAAGAAGAAGCACATTAAGGTCCTGGAGTGGCCTAGCCAGTCTCCAGACCATAATCCCATAGAAAATCTGTGGAGGGAGCTGAAGGTTTGAGTTGCCAAACGTCAGCCTCGAAACCTTAATGACTTGGAGAAGATCTGCAAAGAGGAGTGGGACAAAATCCCTCCTGAGATGTGTGCAAACCTGGTGGCCAACTACAAGAAACGTCTGACCTCTGTGATTGCCAACAAGGGTTTTGCCACCAAGTACTAAGTCATGTTTTGCAGAGGGTTCAAATACTTATTTCCCTCATTAAAATGCAAATCAATGTTTTTGTTGTTATTCTGTCTCTCACTGTTCAAATAAACCTACCATTAAAATTATAGACTGATCATTTCTTTGTCAGTGGGCAAACATACAAAATCAGCAGGGGATCAAATACTTTTTTCCCTCACTGTAAGTTCATTGCAAGAAACTTCGCAGGAGCATAGTTAAATCTCCAAGCTTTTACCCCGAAAACCATCATTACTAAAGTTGCTCATCAAAACACTTGTTCTTTACAGCTAAGTTTCGTTAGATATTTTTTCATTTATTCGAACTATGACATTACTTTAGCTAATATTGTTACAACCATGTAGGCTATGTGTAGAGGTTATGATATGGTTTGTTTGTAAAAAAATGTTTAGTCCACAAGCGAAGGGAAAAGGTGAGAGGAGGAGAGCTCTTTGATGCCAGAAGGAATACAACGTGGCTGCTAAGAAAGTGAACTGTGTTTACGTGTGATCAGGGGTATATTTATTCCGCCGATTCTGTTGAAAAACGTTTCTTAAACGGAAGCAAGCGTAACGAAAAGGGGACAAACATACCTGAATTTGTCCAATAGAAACTCTTGTTTGCAACTGTTGGACTAATGATTACACGCTAGATCAGCTAGATGCAGCTAGAAAATGTGAGTATCATGTAGTAGTCTAAACCTATCGATGTTACATTGAACTGGGTGAATGGAATATGAATGACAGTCATCCAATATGCTGTAATCGAAATAAGGTAATGCTCATGAATAAAACGTCCTCCCTCATCTTAAATGGCACCGACCGCAGCTGCTGTATAGGTGATAATATATCTCTGAGCTGATCCGTTGTCAGTATTGTGTGTAATAATTATAATGTTGAGGTAAGTTGTGAATGGATAAAGCTGATCCGAGAACAGCGCTGCCTTGCTTTTGATTCTGTCAGTATCGGCACATGCTCCAATGACTTGTTCTTTCTGCGTGGGGTTTTGGAAATGTATGTTGTAGGAATGATGCATTGTTTAAACACTTGTAAGCTGAAATTCCATCGGAAAACCGGGCCCTGGTATATAACCTCCGTAAATCTCGCCTGGTTGGGATCCAGTAAATCTGTCAGGAGGTTGTGTATTTTCTTGCATTGGTGTTAAGAGAATTTATTAACTAACTATTTCAGTGTCTCTGTGCGTCTCCCAAAAGGTTGTAAGGCTTTTGGATCAAGAAACGGACAGAGCTCCCAGTTGCAATAGTCAGAGATCTTTATTCATTGAGAATTCTGTTATCACAATTTCAGAGTCCATCTTTTATACACACACGTCATACAAAAATCCCACCCCACTGTAGGCAGGCTGTATATTTCCACTGTACCTGGGTTTAGCTCAGGTTTTCCTCTGCTCTCCTAACCATCAGGTCACACACACACATGTTCTTATCATAGGCTGCATTCCTTAGTTATCGCCGTCCTCACAATGTCCTGAAACCTTTTCATACTCTCCTTTCAAGCCTAACGGTTTCTCTCCTCCCTAAATTGGGAGGCCTCTTTATCTTGGTTTCTCAGTTGTCTGTAGACAGTTATCCTTGTCCTTTGTTGTCTGGCCTAACTCTTACTCACATTGCTAAATAGTAACACAATGCCATAGTCTTTACTGGTCCTACACTCACACATTCTAACACATTTCACACAGTTTCAGGGTGTAATAATTAGTAATTAATAATTATTCTATCAATCCACCCTTTGACTAAATATTACACACATACTCACAAAATATATGTTGTTATAGAAATGAATCACACACATTGAAGCATATAAGTTGATTTGCATATAAAATGAATCACTAGTACAAAACAGACTATAAAAATAAGATTTGTCTTGCATTGCTACCAAATTTTACTTCCAATCATAACTCACTCTCCTTGTTAGGATTTTCACTATAACATTCATTGAAAAGATAGTATACTAAACATCAAAAATTGTCTCATTTAATACAGGTTCATCAGGATTGACATTTTCTGCATCGTCCACTAGAGCAGGAAGATATACAGTGGGGAAAAAAAGTATTTAGTCAGCCACCAATTGTGCAAATTCTCCCACTTAAAAAGATGAGAGGCCTGTAATTTTCATCATAGGTACACGTCAACTATGACAGAAAAAGGGAGGAAAAAAAATCCAGAAAATCACATAGTAGGATTTTTAATGAATTTATTTGCAAATTATGGTGGAAAATAAGTATTTAACCCACCAGAAAAACGTTGTTGTAAACCCTTCTCCAATTTGATCTGTGATTTGCATTACTTTGGAGTCTATAACATTGGTAATTTCCGGGGGTCATGGTGAATTGGGGTGCCTTAGTATTATCCTTTTTAAGAGTGGTTATTTTAATATCAGAACTATTAGGTGAGGTTTGGTTTGATCCCAAATCTATCACACAAGAGAACATGGTCTGAGGCATAGGTGCAGCTAGAAGGGTTGGCCTACCTGTTGAACAGGCATAACAATTAGTTTGACCCAATGCCCTTGCTGTGTAGTTCGTCCACCTTACCCAGAAGTTCCCATTTGAAATTCCTTCTACTTCTCCTTGGTTCATTTCCTGCAAGAGGAAATATTCTACCCTTGGTGGTTTAGTGCTATTTACGATTCCTTCTGAGGGCCTTCCAATGGGTTTTAGACAATTTTTTGATACCTCTGGTGATAACATTAGATCTACCTGCTGTTCTGTCTCGGGGGTGGAAGATTCATTTTTCTCCTGAAAAATGAGCCTCACACATGTATTTTCCCCAACATCATCAACACAGACTCAATAGTTCCTTGCTATGTCATCTTGCATTATTGACTTTACCGTTATCACCAGTTCCGTTTTACCTTTATCATGGGTTTGTTTAATTCCCCATCGGTGTGCTGCGTCCATTCCAATCTCATAGTATGTTCCCCAGGTATGTTTAAACACCCTTGCCCAAGGACATGAGCATTCCCCAGTGCAAATGTATTTACCATACCTTCTAGGACCTAACTTTCTTGTACACGCCCCCTTCTTACCAAAGCCCCCAAAACCTCCTATCTCTTCATGGGAGAAGTCGAATGGTATCTTGAATCCCCCATCGTGTCCTAAACTGACTTTAACTATAAAATAATAATTCCCCCAATAGTCTTTCTTGGTTTCAGTATTTCTACGAGATCGAATCAGTGCCTTGGTATTATTTTGTTCATCATTTCCCTGTTTAGGTTGACCTGGATTAATCCATAATATGGTTAACATGATGATGCAGCTCACAGTCCCCCAAAATCCCCAGAACCGCCATCCCAATCCTGTCCCTGACCCACCTGCCTGGTACTTCCCCATACCCACACCTCTAGGAACACCCCACAGTGATGAAAGGTCGGGGTAGTGTTTCTTCGTTAACAGAGTTTACCCCCGAACCCTAGTGGTACAGTTATTCTCTTTAACTCTGTGTGTGTTCAACGGTGTTGGTATGTGGGCCTACCTTTTTGCAGTGGGTAACATGGACCCAAGTGGCTCTCTCAGCTATTCTTATAGCGAAGGCAGTTACCAATAGGACTTGGTATGGTCCCTCCCAGCGTGACTGCTTTCAATCCTTTTTCCTCAACAATTGGATCCACACCCAGTCTCCAGGTTGTATACTATGAGTCACCTCCTTTAATTCTCCTGTAGGACACAAATTCTTAGACATACGGGTATGGTTAATGAACAATTTTCTCATGTGTTCTGCTAGTGTATTCTCTAGTTCAATGTCTGCCTGTTCTGGTCCTGCCAACTGTGGCATTCTGTAAGGTCTTCCAAACACTTTCTCAAAGGGGGACAACCCAATTTATCTGGTGTTACCCTAATCGTCATTAATACTATCGGTAGACATTGTACCCAATTTCTTCCTTTCACTCCATGATAACTCTATAAAATCAATTTCCAATTGCTGGACTGGATATTTTGCCAGGGGGATATTCCCCCTGGGGTGCTCTCTGTCTATCTTGGTGATTATTCTGCGCACAGATGACACATCTGGAACCCAAAAATATTTTTTGTTTTGTAGTAATTCGTTATACCATAGGCCACAAAGTGTTTCCTAACCTGCTCTACCATCTAACCTGCTCTACCATTCCCCCTATTGACACATTGCTTTACACATGTGTCAATATTTCCGCATATCAAAACAGTGACTTTAATAAATTTAATAATTTATCCTTATGCCAGACATTATCTCGTAGGATTGCCCCTTTCTTTACAGTATGAAAATGTATGCACTCACTAACTGTAAGTCGCTATGGAGAAGAGCGTCTGCCAAATGGCCAAAATGCAAAATGTAATCAAGAACATAGGAAATATCTGTTTCCCCGTATATTGTTCCTGTCACCCTTCTTAATGTCATATTTCACTCATTTGTTTGATACGTTGTCTCCTACTGTCCCTTAACATATACTTTAGGGGATTTTCCTCAGTCCTGGGAAATAAAGAAAAAACAAAGAACTCCCCCCTCAGAACACATCGGATAACTCCATGTTTCATTAAATTCACTAAACCTAGAAATAACAAGCCCATAACCACCTTCCGGTAATCTACTGATTTAAACCTGTTGCATTAATTTATTAAAATATAAACCTATTGTTTACTTTGGGGCCCTAGTTCCACTTCCACTGCTGCGTGGGTGTTGTCATAGTGAAACCATTTTAGTGCTACAGTTCTTTCTGTGGTTTTAAATAGTGCTGGACCTGGGTGTTGGTTATACCAGAGCGTACAGTGTAGGTCATCGGGGGACATTTTAGTGGGGCCTGGTACCACATCATCTGCAAGTTCCATTAAGGTTCGGGGAATATCAGTTATTCCCCCCCATAACAAGTCTTGACTATACCAATAACATGGTCCCCCTTCCCCACAGACCACCATATTGTCTCTGACTATGTGTGCCTTCATTCCCCTCTCAGTGGAAATGACGGCCACATTCAATTTAGTCATTACATCACGTCCTAGTAAATTTACTGGACACAGCCTAGATATCAGGACGGGTATGGTTGCCTCTCCTCCTGATTGGTCATGTTTTAGGGTTATTGGGGCTGATAACCTTTCAATAAATTGATGACCAGAGGCAAACCCTCTGGATTGTCTGCTGAACAGATTGCTGTCCTGTAAGCCCCTGTATCGCATAGGAATTTAATTTTCTTACCCATTACTGTCAATGTCAAATTAGGTTTCTGTTCCTGTTGAAGTGCTAGGTCAATAGTAGCCAATTCAAACACCTCACAACTTGGATCAATGGTATCCTCAGTCTCTTCCTCACTAGAATCTACTCCCAGCAGAACTGACAAAAAAACAAATCAGACTGTGACTTCCAGGACACTGCTCCTTTGTTCTGGCCTCACTATCTCCCCGAGAGTTGGCACTCCCTTAAGGTCTCTCTTACTCCTCTTTTCTCTCCCAATCTGCTCTTGGTAAACTGTATACCTTTTAACCTCAACTAGCGGTGCCGTTCTCCACCCTATCAAAGTATTTTTAATGGTCCTGCTTATCTCTGGTCTCATTCCACTGAGGAACGCTATATTTTTAATTGCTGATGGTAGGGCGTATCATTCCCCTGTCTCTGGTCTGGCTCGGGTATGCCATTGTTTGCATTTAACACATCTTTAAGCCTCTCTAAGTACTTGCTAATAGTCTCACTATTATCTTGTTTACACTTGTGTACTTTAGAGAAGTCTGCATGACGATGGTAATGTTCTCTGAGGCTATTACACAATTCAGTTTTTTCCCAACATACTCTCCGTGATCGGCCTATGGCAAAAGTGCCCTCTGGGCATCCCCTGAAACCCACTGCCCTCTAACGGCAGCCCAAACCTTACTATTCCTTCTACCGCTCGGGCCACATCCCTCTGTGTTCATGGCCTGTATTTTTTTCTTTTTTTTCTCACCTTTATTTAACCAGGTAAGCCAGTTGAGAACAAGTTCTCATTTACAACTGTGACCTGGCCAAGATAAAGCGAAGCAGTGCGATAAAAACAACAACACAGAGTTACATATGGGGTAAAACAAAACATAAAGTCAAAAAATACAACAGAAAATATATATACAGTGTGTGCAAATGTAGCAAGTTATGGAGGTAAGGCAATAAATAGGCTATAGTTGCTGGGGCCCCTTCATTCCCTGCCAATAGATTAGGTAAGGCTATCATTGGGTACTGGCCCCCTCCTACTCTCTCATCTCCAGACTCATACTGACTCCCTCCTGAGCACAGCTCCTAACTGGACTTTTGTTGTGGGGTTCAAGTCTCCTCAGGGACTTGGGTCTTCCACCCTTCGGTCCCTTGACCCCCCTATTGTACCCTAGTACTCTAGTTACTTTCTTAGCCTTCTCTTTCTGGCTTTCTGCTCTTTAACTTCCTTTTTCTGTCTCTTCTTCTCCCTTTCTCTTGGCCTCAGCCATGTATCTCTCTAGCTTTCTCCTTGTCTCATCTTTCTCTCTTTTCAACTCCTGTCTGACTTTCTCTGCCCTTGTCCTGTACTCCTCTACCTTTTGCTCTTCCTCACCTTCGTCTTCCCTTCCTCCTCCAGCCCCTCCTTCCTCATAGGGAGGTGGGGCCAGTGGGGGGGGGGACGTTGTTCCCCTGCACTCTCCTTCTCCCCACTACGTACTGCATTACCCAAAGTAATACGATCCTTCCCTGTAGTATGCGCCTCGCACTTACATATTGCGAGCTTTTTTGGTAATAGTACTGCATCTAGGAGGTAAAGAATCAACTCTGCATGTGTAATTGGTTTACCCGAAGTCGTAACCATTCCTCTATTCTTCCACTGACCAGCAAAGACATGTACAGTATTAAAGGCATATGCACTTTGGTATAGATAGTTATAACCTTCCCTTTACCCAGTTGGCATGCTTTTGTTAATGCCACTATCTCTGCCTGCTGGGCAGAGTAGTTTCTTGGCAAGGGTTCAGCAGCTAGAACCTCGTTCTCTGTCACCACAGCATAACCAGTTGCATTGGTGCCATCAGGATTCTTCCTAGAAGATCCATCAACAAACATTGTACTTCACAACATGGTATAGCTAAGTCTGTTAAATCAGGCCTGGGTAGTACAATTTTCTTCAATACAGTTATGGGGACTACCATCATTTACAATAGGAACTAATGTTGCAGGATTCAATGTTGTACATCGTTCAATAGTTAGATTTGGCATGTTCAGCAATACTATCATACAAGATAGGTGTCGTGCTGGTGACATGTACGCCATCTTGTGTTCCAATAGCAGAATTGATACGCTATGTGGAACTTTTAAGGTTAGATCATGGTATAGTACAATTGAAGCTGAATCCTGCACTGCATTAGCAGCTGCCACAACTGATTGCAAACAGACAGGCATTGCTTGAGCCACCACATCAAGTCTTGAAGAAAAATATGCAACCGGTTTATTTTTGTCCCCATGTTTTTGTGTCAGTACTGATGTCATATATCCCTCTCTACAATCCACTATCATATCTAGGAAACACCAGCACTGTTGAAGAGGTCAATAATTGCTTAATTTCCTCAAATTGCAAATCAGCCTCGTTATTCCAAATTATTTTATCATATGCTGCCATAGCTTTTCCATAGATAAGATCACTCAATTTTCCAGTGTGTAACGCATAATGGGGAATCCATGCTCGACAGTAATTAATCATTCCCAAAAAGCTCATCATTTGTTTCTTATTCAGAGGTTTAGGAGCTTCTAATATTGCCAATTTTTCTTGACGAGTTTAGTGTTCTCCCATCCTGCGTTATCGTGTGACCTAAATAAATTACCTCTTTCTGCCAGAGTTGTAGTTTATTTTTACTGACCTTGTGTCCTTGTCCTGCCATAAAGGTTAACAACTGGAGAGTATCCTTTTTACACCCCTCCTCTGAGGGGTTTGCTACCAGTATATCATCGACGTATATAAAAATGTGGCTCCCCTCTTGGGGTTCGAACATTCCCATATTCATACGACTTTCATATCACATTCACACAACACCTGGAATCACCCCTTTCTGTTTATGTAGTCTTGACTAGTCCCCCAGAATTATCTCATACCGTTACAGAGGAATTTATCCCCTCAAATGTAATCTTGACAATTCCTGACAGTCTCATACAACAGAAATGGGTTCTCCCTCTTCTCTATACAACCACCTGGAATCACCCCTTTCTGTTTATGTAGTAGTGGTCTATTGACTGTCTCACCTTTAGTGGTCTATTGACTGTCTCACCTTTAGTGGTCTATTGACTGTCTCACCTTTAGTGGTCTATTGACTGTCTCACCTTTAGTGGTCTATTGACTGTCTCACCTTTAGTGGTCTATTGACTGTCTCACCTTTAGTGGTCTACGACTGTCTCACCTTTAGTTTATTTTGGTAATGGCCTATTACCGTGAATCGTTACGGACCCACCCTAAGCAATCCCAGACTGCTTCACTTTTAATTGGCTAATCCATTGATCTGTTGCTACTTTGAATTATGACGTTTACTTCAGTCAATATTTTAGCAAGTTCTCAAATCAATTTCCCCAATTAATGAATAAAGACTACTGATCTTGTCCTTGCAGCCGAGATTCAATGTAGGTTTGATTCCGTCACTGTCTCTGTCATTATCAGGTGTTCTCTGGCCTGTGTTATTGAACCCTTAATGCCAAAGGGCAGGTCTTTCTATTTACGAATGTATCATTCGACGGTTTTCAGAGTTACCTGGAATGACAGAGGCAGGTATTGGAATCCGGCTCGAAGGACCAAGCTGTTAAGATAATTTATTAACTAACTATTCCAGTGTCTCTGTGCGTCTCCCAAAAGGTTGTAAGGCTTTTGGATCAAGAAACGGACAGAGCTCCCAGTTGCAATAGTCAGAGATCTTTATTCATTGAGAATTCTGTTATCACAATTTCAGAGTCCATCTTTTATACACACACGTCATACAAAAATCTCACCCCACTGTTGGCGGGCTGTATATTTCCACTGTACCTGGGTTGTATATTTCCACTGTACCTGGGTTTAGCTCATGTTTTCCTCTGCTCTCCTAACCATCAGGTCATACACACATGTTCTTATCATAGGCTGCATTCCTTAGTTATCGCCGTCCTCACAATATCCTGAAACCTTTTCATACTCTCCTTTCAAGCCTAACGGTTTCTCTCCTCCCTAAATTGGGAGGCCTCTTTATCTTGGTTTCTCAGTTGTCTGTAGACAGTTCTCCTTGTCCTTTGTTGTCTGGCCTAACTCTTACTCACATTGCTAAATAGTAACACAATGCCATAATCTTTACTGGTCCTATACTCACACATTCTAACACATTTCACACAGTTTCAGGGTGTAATAATTAGTCATTAATAATTATTCTATCAATTGGTAATTATTATTTTGCTGTCTATGAATCTGGGCATGCTGGACGGGAGAGCATTTGTGCTGGGTAGCGTAGGCTGGGGATAAAATCATCAGACATGTAATGGGGTCATCGAGGAGGGCCAAATATTTTATAGGTATGTTGTTTTTTGCCCAATGAGTAAGGTGGCCATTTTCCATCGCTCGAGGACAGCACTGTTGGCCGGCTATCTTGATTTATACAATGATAATAAAAGCTTCCTGGTTGTAGGTATAGGAAACATCTTTCATTTTAACACAAGTCATTGCCCCGCTACTAGCTATTCTGTTCATTTAATACCAAGGATGTACAGTAGGTTACATGGTTCTTTCATAGTTATAAGGGACTGAGAGGTGGCTGTTTGAGGACCTTAGAAATAAATCGATAATACAAATGGATGTTGCTCAGTGTGAGGGGAACAATAATAAAAGGAAGAATCAGTGCTACTCAGTTCAATGTAAATAGTCCGGGTGGCCATTTTATTAATTGTTCAGCAGTCTTATGGCTTGGGGGTAGAAGCTGTTAAGGAGCCTTTTGGACCTAGACTTGGTACTCCGGTACCACTTGCCGTGCGGTAGTAGAGAGAACAGTCTATGACTTGGGTGACTGGAGTCTTTGACTATTTTTGGGCCTTCCTCTGACACCGCCTAGTGTATAGGTTCTGGATGGCAGGAAACTTGGCCACAGTGATGCACTGGGCCGTACGCACTACCCTCTGTAGCGCCTTACGGTTGGATGCTGAGCAGTTGCCATACCAGGCGGTGATGCAACCGGTCAGGATGCTCTCAATGTTGCAGCTGTATAACTTTTTGGGGATCTGGGGACACATGCCAAATCTTTTCAGTCTCCTGAGGGGGAAAAGGCGTTGTCGTGCCCTCTTCATGACTTTATTGGTGTGTTTGGACCATGATAGTTTGTTGCTGATGTCGACACCAAGGAACTTGAAACTCTCGACCTGCTCCACTACAGCCCCGTCGATGTGAATGGGGGCGTGTTCGGCCCTACTTTTCCTGTAGTCCACGATCATCTCCTTTGTCTTGCTCACGTTGAGGGAGAGGTTGTTGTCCTGGCACTACTCTGCCAGGTCTCTGATCTCATCCCTATAGGCTGTCTCATCGTTGTCGGTGATCAGGCCTACCACCATTGTGTCGTCAGCAAACTTAATGATGGTGTTGGAGTCGTGCTTGACCACGCAGTCGTGGGTGAACAGAGAGTACAGGAGGGGACTAAGCACGCACGCCTGAGGGGTCCCTGTGTTGAGGATCAGCGTGGCAGATGTGTTGTTGCCAACCCTTACCACCTGGGGGTGGCCCGTCAGGAAGTCCAGGATCCAGTGGCAGAGGGAGGTGTTTAGTTCCAGTGTCCTTAGCTTAGTGATGAGCTTTGTGGGCACTACGGTGTTGAACGCTGAGCTGTAGTCAATGAACAGCATTCTCACATAGGACAGTGTGGAGTGCAATTGAGATTGTGTCATCTGTGGATCTGTTGGGGCGGTATGCGAATTGGAGTGGGTCTAGGGCATTGGTGCCCAGGACGTTGATCTAGTAGACCGCATAAACGTTTTCAAAATGTATGCACTAAAAATATATATTTTGGCAATTCACAGCGTTACCATCGAGTCTGCTTGAATATTACTGCACAAACAAAATATTTTAAAAAACTGCTTGATTGACATAAAACTGGACCAACATGCGGCACTATAGTTGCTACATTTGTTTTCCAAATTGTCGCTACCATAGCAACCATCTACAGTTGGTACGTTTACATTTCCAGGCTTGCGAGACCTGTAACAGACCTGTAACAGAATATTATTTGTTGTTCCAGTGGTAGTTGTTTTTTTACTACATTATTTTCTATGAAGTTGCGTTTACATTTTTTATATGAGTGCTGGACCAAGCAGCAAGAAACCGAAAATCTACCACTTTCACAGTGAGTGGGAGGAAGATAATTTTTTCACCATAAAAAATGTGTGTGTCTCATCTGCCATTCAAACGTAGCTCTTGTTAAGAAGGGAAATGTCGAGAGGCATTTCAGAACTGTTCACAAGAAATATGAAAGTGACTTTCCAGCTAAAAGTGAACTGCAGTGCCTTGCAAAAGGATTCATCCCCTTTGGCGTTTTTCCTACTTTGTTGCATTACAACCTGTAATTTAAATGGATTTTTAAATGGATTTCATGAAATGGACATACACAAAATAATCCAAATTGGTGAAGTGAAATGAAAAAAATAACTTGTTTCAAAATATTCTAAAAAATAAATAACGGAAAAGTGGTGCGTGCATATGTATTCACGCCCTTTGCTATGAAGCCCCTAAATAAGATCTGGTGCAACCAATTACTTTCAAAAGTCACATAATTAGTTAAATAAAGTCCACCTGTGTGTCACATGATCTGTCACATGATCTGAGTACATATACACCTGTTCTGAAAGGACCCAGAGTCTGCAACACCACTAAGCAAGGGACACCGTCAAGCAAGTGGCACCATGAAGATCAAGGAGCTCTCCAAACAGGTCTGGGACAAAGTTGTGGAGAAGTACAGATCAGGGTTGGGTTATAAAAAAATATCAAAAACGTTGAATATCCCACGGAGCACCATTTTAAATCCATTAATTAAAAAATTGAAAGAATATGGCACCACAACAAACCTGCCAAGAGAGGGCTTCCCACCAAAACTCACGGACCAGGCAAGGAGGGCATTAATCAGAGAGGCAACAAAGAGACCAAAGATAACCCTGAAGGAGCTGCAAAGCTCCACAGCGAAGATTGGAGTATCTGTCCATAGGACCACTTTAAGCCGTACACTCCACAGAGGCTTAAAGAAAAAAATAAGCAAACACGTTTGGTGTTCGCCAAAAGGCATGTGGGAGACTTCCCAAAGATATGGAAGAAGGTACTCTGGTCATATGAGACTAAAATTGAGCTTTTTGGCCATCAAGAAAACCGCTATGTCTGGCGCAAACCCAACACCTCTCATCACCCCGAGAACACCATCCCCACAGTGAAGCATGGTGGTGGCAGCATCATGCTGTGGGGAAATTTTTCATCGGCATGGACTGTGAAACTGTTCAGAATTGAAGGAATGATGGATGGCGCTAAACACAGGGAAATTCTTGAAGGAAACCTGTTTCATTCTTCCGGAGATGTTTTTTTATTTTATTTTTTATTTAACCTTTATTTAACCAGGTAAGCCAGTTGAGAATAAGTTCTCATTTACAACCGCGACCTGGCCCAGATAAAGCAAAGCAGTGTGATAAAAACAACAACAACACCGAGGTACATATGGGATAAACAAAACGTACAGTCAATAACACAATATAAAATCTATATATACAGTGTGTGCAAATGTAGTAAGTTATGGAGGTAAGGCAATAAATAGGCCATAGTGCAAAATAATTACAATTTAGTATTAACACTGGAGTGATAGATGTACAGAAGATGATGTGCAAATAGAGATTTTGGGGTGCAAATGAGCAAAATAAATAACAAAATGGGGATGAGGTAGTTGGGTGGGCTAATTACAGATGGGCTGTGTACAGGTGCAGTGATCGGTAAGCTGCTCTGACAACTGATGCTTAAAGTTAATGAGGGAGATAAGAGTCTCCAGCTTCAGAGATTTTTGCAGTTCATTCAAGTCATTGGCAGCAGAGCACTGGAAGGAATGGTGACCAAAGGAGGTGTTGGATTTGGGGATGACCAGTGAGATATACCTGCTGGAGCACATACTACGGGTGGGTGTTGCTATGGTGACCAATGAGCTAAGATAAGGTGGGGATTTGCCTAGCAGTGATTTGAGACTAGGCCATTCCAAGACACCTTCCAGCAGGACAATGACCCTAAGCATACTGCTAAAGCAACACTCCGAAACATTTAAATGTCTTGGAATGGCCTAGTCAAAGCCCAGACCTCAAACCAATGAAGAATCTGGGGTATGACTTAAAGATTGCTGTACACCAGCGGAACCCATCCAACTTGAAGGAGCTGGAGAAGTTTTGCCTTGAAGAATGGGCAAAAATCCCAGTGGCTAGATCTGCCAAGCTTATAGAGACATACCCCAAGAGTCTTGCAGCTGTAATTGCTGCGAAAGGTGGCTCTACAAAGTATTGACTTTGGGGAGGTGAATAGTTAAGCACGCTCAAGTTTTCTTATATATATATTTTTCTTATTTCTTGTTTGTTTCACAATAAAACATATTTTGTATCTTCAAAGTGGTAGGCATATTGTGTAAATCAAATGATACAAACCCCCATAAAATCCATTTTAATTCCAGATTGAAAGGTAACAAAATAGGGAAAATGCCAAGGGGGGTGAATACTTTCGCAAGCCACTGTATTTAAGAGAAAAGTAAAAGAGTTGAAGTCTCAACTAGCTGCCCAACAATCGATCTTTACAAGGCCCAGCTCAAAATCAAAGGCAGCCACGATTGCATCATTCTGGGTGAGTTGCATACTAGCAAAGCACAAGAAACCGTTCTAGGATGGAGAAAGTGTTTAAGAGGCCATTTTAGAGGCAGCAGAATCATTGTTTGATGATTAAATCATCCAATCAATAAGGTGAAATGTTATTTAATATTGTCGTGGAGACCGCGTTAGGAAGAGGTTGGAAAAAGTAGATCCTATGTAACTAAAGTCTGGGCACCCGTGGTCTAGGGTTTCCGGGATGATGGTGTTGATGTGAGCCATGACCAGCCTTTCAAAGCACTTCATGGCTACTGACGTGAGTGCTACGGGGCGGTAGTCATTTAGGCAGGTTACCTTTGCTTTCTTGGGCACAGGGACTATGGTGGTCTGCTTGAAACATATAGGTATTACAGACTCGGTCAGGGAGAGGTTGAAAATGTCAGTGAAGACACTTGCCAGTTGGTCCGCGCATGCTCTGAGTACACGTACTGGTAATCTATCTGGCCCCGCGGCCTTGTGAATGTTGGCCTGTTTAAAGGTCTTGCTCACATCGGTACCATGGTATGGTGTCTCCCACCAGCTGTTAATGTATGTATTAGTAAAAGCCCCATCATTATTATCCTCGTGTTGCCATATTCACCGGGGAGGCGAGGGAACAAGCCTCGCTTATCTCACCTAAGAACAATAATCCTCACGTCTCTTCCAGATTGGCACGTAATTGTGTCACGCTGTCCTCTTTTGTCCCCAGAATGCAGTTCTATTTCTCCTCAGCGCTGCTGGGAGCCCACATGAATCAAATGAAATTGTATTTGTCACATGCTTCGGAAACAGCCGGTATAGACCAACGGTGAAATGCTCACTCACGGGCCCCTCCCAACATTGCAGAAGGAAAAAAAGATAGAAAAAATAGAAAAACAATAAAACTAGGAATAAATACACAATGAGTAACAATAACTTGGCTGTACATGTGGCACCAGCACCAAGTCGATGCGCAGGGGCACGAGGCAACTGAGACAGACATGTACAGTACATATACGTAGGGATAAAGTGACTAGACAACAGGACAGACAACAAACAGCAACAGCAGCACGTTATGAGTCAAAGGAGTTAATGCAGATAGAAAGAGACACACACAGGCATACTCCTTTCAGAGGTGATGATCACATCACTGGGTTATTTGATTTCAGGCATTATTTAAGGTTTAGGCCACAACCAAATCAAATCGTATTTGTACATTATGAACAGTCTTTTAATTGTTTGAGGTAATGTTTCAGTTAAATGACACAGACAAAGTCTTGTCTCTACAGAATGTTAGGGAAATTAACATAGTAGTGCTTATAATAGTGTCACCACAAAGATAATCACAGAAATTATGCAAGCGATGAGAGTGGGGTGGAGTATCAAAGAAAACGATTTACTGTGAAGACAGAATTGCCAACGTTGTGTGGCGTTCAAAAGGTGGAAGGGTCTACTTCATCCTTTGAATTATCCAAGGACCCATTGGGTGACCTCAAGCAGTTATCAAGTTGCGATACAAAAACAAGTAAACAAAAGTTAAAATATTCACTTTATTTTGACATTAAGAATCTCAGTATGTTCCAACCTCGTGAAGCATGGGGGGCCAATTAGAAATCAATGGTGCTATGCTATTTGGACGAGGTCCAAGCTGCACTGCAGCACCCATGGCTTATGAAAAGTTCATAAAGCTGCGCTAGAAATGTCCGTTGATCAGGCCATTTGTATGGCATGCCACAATACATCACACTTTGTGATGGGCCTTTCACATCTTAGCTGCGTGGCACTGCAAGGGGCTCTGGGAAGGATATTGGGCATATATTACAGGAGTATTATGCTCTCAGAATGCCAAGGCATTTTGAAGGAGTTTGTCATACTGCATTTGAGATGCTTGAGACAGAGAGAGATAGTATGTGTGTGCGTACGTGCAGAGGGATAGCGAGAGTGCTAAATCTGTTTAGCCAAATAGGATGGAACAGATAAGGTAAATGCACTACTCTAATCTGTCCAAATACATTATGATCCCCAATGTACAGGTACTAATTACAACTAATTGCAGTCATTAAAGATCAATTCCATAATAGCTTATTAACATTTAACGATTATGTACCATCTTGCACCATCATTAACTTAATGGGTTAGTTACTTCCCTAAAAGAGCTCCAAAGGTAAAATCAATTAGATATTGTCTTCTTTCAATTCTGAGTTGTTTATCTTTCTTTTTTGAAACAGACATTTAATTGTGTGTGCTGTTGGAAAAATCTTAATCATTGTGGACATACAGTTTGGTCTCCAAAAAAATGTTTTATGGTTTCTTCTGTATCTTGCATGTGAAATCTAATTATAAACTAATTTGCACTTCAGAGAAGGCGGCGGTTGGTTCAGTCGAATCTCAGGAACGCACAACCATATGATGATGAATACTCCTAACCGTCTTTGCCATACTGAATGTAATCTTTTCTATTTATCTGATGAGAGACACCTCCATATCATATTATCCTCCATATCATAGCAACCAAGAACTTTGAATGACAATTAGAATGGGAGTTATATTTGCTCTGAGTTTATGGAAGTGTATAGTCTGACTGGCTCAAATACTGGGAGATAGTAAGGGATATTGGAGGAAAAGCATAGGATGGGAGAAACCTCACACTCTATCCAACCTAATCTGCTGCATGATGAATCCTAAATTGTTGCTGCATGATGAATCCTCCTTGGTGAATTGTTATCATGCAATCTCATGATCTGGTTTTAGAGATTTGATCACCTTTATCATGTGTGAGCTATGCACTGCTATCTTTCCCTTCAGCTGTAGAACCATGGCCCAATATGAAGTTATATCAGCTGGCTCCTATCTCACATATTCAGAAACTCCTGTGCTGCTTCACTGAAGTTTCAAGGACATCTTAAACTCCAAGCTCTCTGCCAAGTCCATCCTCTCTCTCTCTCTTCTCTCTTCTCGCTCTCTCTGTTTAATACACTATACCTGCAAAGAGGCTGACTCTGGGAAGTGTGTGGATTGTCAGTGGAGAAGATGAGGTGTGTATGCACCTCCCATTTCGTCAGTGGGACTCTGTTGTCTCGTCATTGAAATCTATACAATTAGTATGGAACCTCAAGGGGAACTCCATTCATGGGAGATTAATGCCTACTGGGTACTGAGTGGACTTGGACTTATGTGAGTGCGTGTTGTAGAGAGAGAGTGAGAGATATAGAGAGAGATGGTGATTTTGTCTGGGCTATTTTACCTCCTAAGGGGAGAAAGTGAGAGACACCCAAAGTCACTATTTGGTGGCCCACATTGGGTAGTCTCATTGACACTTCCACTCCTTTCATTCATGGTGTTATAAGAAAATAAAGGGTGCAGAGACCTAAAAGCGACTGATTTGAAGCATGCATATCATTAATCTCTACATCCACTTCAGCCCAGTTTCAATAATGTAACACTTTGCACTGCCCGACTTAATAGCAGCAAGTTTCAGACGAGGAAGTTCTCATTTTAAATCATTCATGGCCACTTCAAGATGAGTTCCCACAAAAAGCCTTGTGCTAATACAGTACCTCTGAAGGGATTGAGTGTGAATATTCTGTCTTCATGCAACATACAGTGGCTTGCAAAAGTATTCACCCCCCTTGGCATTTTTCCTATTTTGTTGCCTTACAACCTGGAATTAAAATTGATTTTTGGGGGGTTTGTATCAATTGATTTACACAACATGCCAACCACTTTGAAGATGCACAATATTTTTTATTGTGAAACAACACAAAATAAGACAAAGAAACAGAAAACTTGAGTGTGCATAACTATCCCCCCCCCCCAAAAGTGAATACTTTGTAGAGCCACCTTTTGCAGCAATTACAGCTGCAAGTCTCTTGGGGTATGTCTCTATAAGCTTGGCACATCTAGCCACTGGGATTTTTGACCATTCTTCAAATCAAAACTGCTCCAGCTCCTTCAAGTTGGATGGGTTCTGCTGGTATACAGCAATCTTTAAGTCATACCACATATTCTCAATTGGATTGAGGTCTGGGCTTTGACTAGGCCAAGACATTTAAATGTTTCCCCTTAAACCACTCAAAGTCCCTTCCCTCAAGGATTTCCCTGTATTTAGCGCCATCCATCATTCCTTCAATTCTGACCAGTTTCCCAGTCCCTGCCAATTAAAAACATCCCCAAAGCATGATGCTGCCACCACCATGCTTCACTGTGCGGATGGTGTTCTCAGGGTGATGAGAGGTGTTGGGTTTGCGCCAGACATAGATTTTTCCTTGATGGCCAAAAAGCTCAATTTTAGTCTTATCTGACCAGAAGACCTTCTTCCATATGTTTGGGGAGTATCCCACATGCCTTTTGGTGAACACCAAACGTGTTTGCTTATTTTTTTCTTTAAGCAATGGCTTTTTTCTGGCCACTCTTCCGTAAAGCCCAGCTCTGTGGAGTGTATGGCTTAAAGTGGTCCTATGGACAGATACTCCAATCTCATTTTTTTACAATGGATTTAATGGCGCTCCGTGGGATGTTAAAAGTTTCTGATATTTTTGTATAACCCAACCCTGATCTGTACTTCTCCACAACTTTGTCCCTGACCTGTTTGGAGAGCTCCTTGGTCTTCATGGTGCCGCTTGTTTGGTGGTGCCCCTTGCTTAGTGGTGTTGCAGACTCTGGGGCCTTTCAGAACAGGTGTATATGTACTCAGATCATGTGACAGATCATGTGACACTTAGATTGCACACAGGTGGACTTTATTTAACGAATTATGTGACTTCTGAAGGTAATTGGTTGCACCAGATCTTATTTAGGGGCTTCATAGCAAAGGGGGTGAATACATATGCACGCACCACTTTTCCGTTATTTATTTTTAGGAATTTTTTTAAACAAGTTCTTTTTTCCATTTCACTTCATCAATTTAGACTATTTTGTGTATGTCCATTACATGAAATCCAAATAAAAATCCATTTAAATTAGAGGTTGTAATGCAACAAAATAGGAAAAAATGCCAAGGGGGATGAATACTTTTGCAAGGCACTGTACATTTGGGTTAGTCAGTCTCTCTTCTTCATTAATTTAAAAAAATGTTTAATGCTGAATGAGCAATCAATAACTGGAAATTCTGTGTAATAAAACAAAAAGATTTCTTCATGTGTCGAACCTCAATCAAGCCATTCTGGTCAATAAAATTACAGTATACTTGTATTTGGGCTATACTGAAACCCAGGATCATATTGCAATTTGTTTGCCTTGAAATAAACTGGTGAATCTTCATCCAAATTTCGAATGAATCCCAATGACGACAGTGTCGGGAGGAACATTGTCATTGTTGTTTGTCCTGGATATCCAGTGCCCATCAATCATTTAAATAATGCAGTGGCCTAAAAGAAATCGACCCTCCATATTTACACAGACACACAATGTCAAAGTCCTTTTTTATTGTAATGAGTGTCACTCTAAAGAGTTGGTTCCAAATTATTTACATTCTAGAATCTAGAGAAATGTTGAAGTTACTGAATGTGATCGTAGAGTCTATGCCAGTCATATTTGTAATGATGTTTGTGTGAGGCAGGGGCGAGGGATGATCCTTTGTTGTTGTTTTCTTCTCACAGCGCTGCTCTCCTCCCACGGATAGAGAGAATATGTTTGAAGTTCGCTGTGCCACTAGCTGCGTCTGCTCTGTCTCTTTCTTTGCCTCTCTCCCTTGCTACTTATAAGTGCTTGCCTGCGAGATCCCGGCGCCGTCTCACGCTACGACAGACAGCCACCAAACACCAACCATACACTGCACACACATACACACACAACCGCCTCCATAAAGCAGGTCTCCAGGTCTGAGATGGGCTGTGTGTGTATCCTTTAAAAAGCCCTGAACACCCACAGTGCTTGTGTTGACAAGAGAGCACCATGCACCACTACTAACCTCATTGCAAACTTTTGGGTTCCTAAGAGTGTGTCTGTGCTGAGTGTATTTGTTGGAAATTAAGGAAACAAACCAAGCAGACTAAACGCTGCTGTTGTAGAATCAGCAGCTCCCCACGGGGGATGTTGAAATGGGTCCAAACAAGCAGATTTGGAGTGTCTGCAAAGTTCTCTGTAAATGTGCAGCATCTCCCAGTGAGGCCAATGTACAAACAGGGTCAGTCAGTGAAGGGCTCATATCTGGGGTATACAGACTGGCTCCATAGCTCCACCAGCTGGCCTAATGGTTGAAGTGTTCATGCAGGTAAAACAATTTTACATGGTAATTTGGCACTGGTGGAAAAAGCACCCAATTGGCATACTTGATTATAAGTAAAGAGACCTTAATAGAAAATGACTCAAGTAAAAGGGAAAGTCACCCAGTAAAATACTACTTGAGTAAATGTCTGAAAGTATTTTGTTTAAAATATACTTAAGTATCAAAGGTACAATTATCCTGTCCTGCTAATCATTCAAAATGTAACGAGTAAAAACGACATTATTTTCGTTAGGAATGTAGTGAAGTAAAATAAAAAGTTGTCAAAAATATAAATAGTAAAGTACACATGCTCCCAAAAATCTACTTAAGTAGTACTTTAAAGTATTTGTACTTAAGTACTTTACACCACTGTCATTTGGCAACAGTAGACTTCGTAAGCCGGAATAGCTTCCATTAAAGTAGTTACAGTTCATATAAGGAAATCAGTCAATTGAAATAAATTCATTAGGTCATAATCTATGGATTTCACATGACTGGGCAAGGGTTCCCACTGGGGAGCCAGGCCCAGCCAAACAGAATGACTTTTTCCCCACAAAAGGGCTTTATTACAGACAGAAATACTCCTCAGCATCCACTCAGTCGATGCCACAGGTGAAGAAGCTGGATATGGAGGTCCTGGGCTGGCGTGGTTACACGTGGTCTGCGGTTGGGAGGCCGATTGGATGTACTGCCAAATTCTCTAAAACGCTTATGATAGAGAAATGAACATTCAATTATCTGGCAACATCTTAGGTGGATTGACAGCCGTCCCATATAGATTGCAAAATAGTTGGGAAGAGATCTTTGACGTACCGATCCCATGGCATAGTGTTTAGGAACTGACACGTAAAACGACACCGGATTCAAAAATTAGAATCTTTCAATTTAAATTATTATATAAAATTCTTGCTACCAATAGAATGTTATTTATATGGGGGATACAATCTTCCCAGCTCTGCAGGTTTTGCTGTGAAGAGACAGAATCATTAGATCATTTGTTTTGGTTCTGTCCATTTGTAGCTTGTTTTTGGACACAGGTCCAGGAATGGCTAAAGGATTGCAATATTTACCTGGAACTAACCTTGCAGATAGCATTACTGGGTGATCTGAAAAGTCATAGTCAATCAATCAATAATATAATAATACTTTTAGCAAAAATGTTTATTTTTAATTCACAATCTGTAGAAGCAATGAGAATAGAAAGGTTCAGAATTTTTGTAAAACATCACAGTACGGTTGAAATATATATTGCAAATAGAAATCCTATATGGATGGTGTTAAGAGATAGATGGGAGGTATTGAATAGAGTTGAAGGATGGGACTAATAACAAATAACAACAAATAATAACAAAGATAGCTAATAATGTAAGCATACTGTGTCCATAATAAGTATATAGGTTGTATGTTGGGAGCTTTTGGGAAGGAGCACAGTTAGAAAGATATGCCAGATAGAAGCAAACCGGATGGACACCATGAAAATGATCGGAGAGGTTGAGAGTAGAAGAAGTTCAGGAGCAAAAAAATATATATAAAAAAAAATATATATATATATATATATATATATAATAGAATTATTGTAAAATTAACTCTGTCCATAAGGTGTAGATAGTAAGTATAGACCGGAAGTAGAGGCCTGGGCATTGTTGTTCACTAATTTACTCCAAGTAGGGAAAGGATGGTGGGGTTGAAAAGTAATAAAGGGGAGTATATATATAAAAAATAATAAAAAACATGGGGGATTGGAAGTGATGCAGACAATTACATTGATAGAAGATACAATCTATCTGCAATATTAAGCTGATCCATTCCCCAAAAAAAAAACATCTTAGGTGGATATTCCTGCAGTCAGCATGCCAATTGCACGCTCCTTCAAAACTTGAGACATCTTTGGCATTGTGTTATGTGACAAAACTGCACATTTTAGAGTGGTCTTTTATTGTCCCCAGCACAAGATGCACCTGTCTAATGATCATGCTGTTTAATCAGCTTCTTGATATGCCACACCTGTCAGGTGGATGGATTATCTTGACAAATGAGAAATACTCACTAACAGGGATGTAAACAAATTTGTGCACAACATTTGAGAGAAATACGCTTTTTGTGCATATGGAACATTTCTGGGATCTTTTATTTCAGCTCATGAAACATGGAACCAACACTTAACATGTTGGGTTTATATTTTTGTTCAGTAAATATGAGGGAACCACTAGAGGAGCCAGATTCTAAATGGATGCCTGCATACTCATCTTGTCATCAGAGGCATGGATGGCAGAGGGCAGCTCAGGGCTAACCTGCCACATTGACCTACAGCACTGTGTGCAGCTGGAGTTTATACACAGACATCTTAATACCAGCCTTTGTCTATCAGTGGTGGGATGGCAGGGGTGTTACAACAACAGTTGCCTTGGCACCAATGAACAGAACTGACCGTACCAGTATGGTATGAATGAGAGGCTTGTGTCCAGCACGGAATGGGGGAAGGATAGGAGGATGGGGCCGGAGGAGGAGGCGAGGGATGGAGACGGATGTGCTGGGAGCTGTTTGGGTCTCTGCTGACTGGACCCTTCCAGAATGTTCTTGGGGCACCCCAGGTGTTCTGACTCCCAGGACCTCAGCCAGCACCACACTTTACTAACAACACACTGTACACATCATGGGAGGATCGGAGACCCTCTTTGTGGGTTGAATTAATGTTTAATTATATGACGTTACAATTTTTATTTGAGTTGGTGTGTAAATGTGGGTCTCTTTGTAGTAGCAGTAAGGCTGCAGGCAGGCAGTCAGCAACATGGAGTATCCCACTGCGAACCTCTCTCTCAGGACATCCTCAAGAGCTGGTCCCTCTAGTGAGGCTTCATTTAAGAGCAAATTTTGGGAAAGAACATAACTTTCTGAAATACACTAATGATCCTCAAAACGTGTAGATTTGAGTAATTAGCATCTGTAATAGAAAGGTTCTACTGAATAATGTATGTTAGGCAGACCACATGAATGTCAGTGGAAAGTACTGTAAGACAAATAAATAACGTTTGAAGCAACATCGTGTAAATCTTGATCCATTTATGTCTTAAACTGATTCTCTGACCCAAATCCCTTCATATGATATATTCTGCCAGTTTGTATTATTTCTTTATTCTACAGTATGTTCCAGAGAACAGTCACTGTTGTTCTCTTCCATGGAAGAACAGCACCATCTGCATGACTGCACAGAGCCGTAGGCCTGCAAAGAGGATATCTCTCTGACACACCAAGTGCCACCCAACTCTTTTGCCTCAGACAGCCATACAGGAGCCCATTCAAATGCATCACTCACTTGACTCTGCCCAGGATGCCAGCACTTCTCTATCCCCCAAAGTGAATCGCTATTGCGTGCTTATGAGATTGATGGATGTGACAGTAATACACTATGTCATTTAATCGGCCCGAGAGTGGGTCCCTTCACTGATCAAAAATAACCGTGGAGGACGCAGGGGCACACTAACTGTTCCCAAATTCCAAGAAGGACAGACCATCATCAACAAGGACTCGCTGCCTGAGAGATATTCATGTCTAGTGTCTTTCATCTTCTCTCGCATTGGGATAGCTCCCTCACATTGCTCACGCTTTGATTTGTAAATCCAAGCTGACGAGAGGCAGACTTTTTTCACTTTCATAAAGTGGAGGCTCAGAATAGAACATGTGGCCCATCACTCCTAAGGGCCTCAAAAAGCCTGGAACCTTCTGGAACATGACATTTAGAAAATGTTAAAAGTCTTCAAAACAGAAGGATCTGTATTTTGGCAGAAAGTGAGATAAAATGGACATGTTTATGGATTACACTCCATAAAGGTGCTCACATAATAGTCTATTTTAAGGAGACAAAAGAGAAAGATTACCAGAGAGACTTGTTAACTATCTAGGCAATTGATACAGGTCTGTTACAGTGAGGGAAAAAAGTATTTGATCCCCTGCTGATTTTGTACGTTTGCCCGCTGACAAAGAAATGATCAGTCTATAATTTTAATGGAAGGTTTATTTGAACAGTGAGAGACAGAATAACAACAACAAAATCCAGAAAAATTCATGTAAAAAATGTTACAAATTGATTTGAATTTTAATGAGGGAAATAAGTTTTGACCCCCTCTCAATCAGAAAGATTTCTGGCTCCCAGGTGTCTTTTATACAGGTAACAAGCTGAGATTAGGAGCACACTCCTAATAATGTGCTCCTAATCACAGTTTGTTACCTGTATAAAAGACACCTGTCCACAGAAGCAATCAATAAATCAGATTCCAAATTCTCCACCATGGCCAAGACCAAAGAGCTCTCCAAGGATGTCAGGGACAAGATTGTAGACCTACAGAAGGCTGGAATGGGCTACAAGACCATCGCCAAGCAGCTTGGTGAGAAGGTGACAACAGATGGTGTGATTATTCACTAATGGAAGAAACACAAAATAACTGTCAGTCTCCCTCGGCCTGGGCCTCCTTGCAAGATCTCACCTCGTGGAGTTGCAATGATCATGAGAACGGTGAGGAATCAGCCCAGAACTACACTGGAGGATTTTGTCAATGATCTCAAGGCAGCTGGGACCATAGTCACCAAGAAAATAATTGGTAACACACTACGCCGTGAAGGACTGAAATCCTGCAGCGCCCACAAGGTCCCCCTGCTCAAGAAAGCACATATACAGGGCCGTCTGAAGTTTGCCAATGAACATCTGAATGATTCAGAGGAGAACTCGGTGAAAGTGTTGTGGTCAGATGAGACCAAAATCGAGCTCTTTGGCATCAACTCAACTCGCTGTGTTTGGAGGAGGAGGAATGCTGCCTATGACCCCAAGAACACCATCCCCACCGTCAAACATGGAGGTGGAAACATTATGCTTTGGGGGTGTTTTTCTGCTAAGGGGACAGGACAACTTCACCGCATCAAAGGGACGATGGATGGGGCCATGTACATTTACATTTACATTTTAGTCATTTAGCAGACGCTCTTATCCAGAGCGACTTACAGTTAGTGAATAAATTTTTTTTTTTTTATACTGGCCCCCCGTGGGAACTCAAATCTTGAGTGAGAACCTCCTTCCCTCAGCCAGGGCATTGAAAATGGGTCTTGGATGGGTATTCCAGCATGACAATGACCCAAAACACATGGCCAAGGCAACAAAGGAGTGGCTCAAGAAGAAGCACATTAAGGTCCTGGAGTGGCCTAGCCAGTCTCCAGACCTTAATCCCATAGAAAATCTGTGGAGGGAGCTGAAGGTTCGAGTTTCCAAACGTCAGCCTCGAAACCTTAATGACTTGGAGAAGATCTGCAAAGAAGAGTGGAACAAAATCCCTCCTGAGATGTGTGCAAACCTGGTGGCCAACTACAAGAAACATCTGACCTCTGTGATTGCCAACAAGGGTTTTGCCACCAAGTACTAAGTCCCTCATTATAATGCAAATCAATTTATAAAATTTTTGACGTGGGTTTTTTCTGGATTTTTTTGTTGTTATTCTGTCTCTCACTGTTCAAATAAACCTACCATTAAAATTATAGACTGATCATGTATTTTTCAGTGGGCATACGTACAAAATCAGCAGGGGATCAAAAAGTTTTTTCCCTCACTGTATCATGCATAGAATACAGCACATTTTACTGTTGTCCAGTTGGATCAAATGGCTCGTCTCCATTATGGTCATCAATACTGGGGTTCTTCTAATCTTTATAAAATATTATATTATATTTTTCAGCCATGATGATAACACAAAGCTATTTGATCATATTACAGGAATGTGCCAAAGCTCAGTCTGAACAAAACCTTTTTATTTAAAACCTAAAAGCTTTCCCAATAGTGATATCAATTACTATGCTGTAATTGTTACAGAAATAAATTAGATAAAAGTACATATAATTCAATGTTCTCAAGTTCTGTAAAACCTTTAAACTGAATTTCAATTATCTTCTAAGTCCAATATACTTTTAAACATAAAGTTCTGTTCTTCATCCACCATTTAATGGGATTTTCTCATGAGCTTCTTTGTTTGAGAATATTAAACTGTATTCTAAGAAGTGAATTACTTTTCAGAGGATGTCTGCAATATGAAATAGGCATTCATGATTAACCATCTAATGTCTCCGACTTTAGCGCAACTGTTTTAAAAAAGCACCATTAATAGTTCACAATTCACTTGATCTAAATGAAATTGAATACTTTCATGAAGAGAAAGTTGAATGCTGGGCTGTGAAGTCTAGCTGGTGTGTACATAGCAGCTCTGTGAGAATTCTATCACAGTTCCCTTTGCTGATTTCACTTTACCCTTTTGTCTTTTTTCATTTTCTGTTGTTTAATTGAGCTTTTGGTCCCATTGAAGTTCACATCAGAAGTCTACTTGGAGCCACTTCAATTGTGCGGTGGTCAATCGTATTGGTCGTTTTTAAATTACGTTTCTTTTGAGCTGTCATCTGGCCCCTTATAGTTGGAGAAATATCTAAGAGTACCAAAAAAAAAAAGGCAATTAGAGAGAGTTCTCACTGTGCTCTCCTCCACTACACTGTGTTTAACCTCTGGCCCACTCTAAAGGAATTACTTATATGGAACTGCTTCCATTTCCAGTCTGTTTAATAAATAATAATATAATGCCATTTAGCAGACGCTTTTATCCAAAGCGATTTACAGTCATGCGTGCATACATTTTTGTGTATGGGTGGTCCCGGGGATCGAACCCACTACCTTGGCGGACCACAATGTTATAAAACATTCACATAAGGAGAATTTAGCTTTTTTTACAACCAAATCTCTATTTTAGAAACGGAAACCCTCTCAGTATAGTGATGGAGGTCTTTAGATGTTGTACACATGAAATTGTGTAATTCCGAACTTTATCTGCAACTGTATATACACTGCATGGCCAAAAGTATGTGGACACCTCTTCAAATTAGTTGATTCGCTATTTCAGCCACGCCTGTTGAGAGGTGACTGTATAGTTCCCTTAAGGAAAAGCACCTTTAGTCAATCTGCTTTCTCTGTGAGAGCTTCCCATGTCTGGAACACACTGCCATCAGACACACACAACTGCACCACCTATTGCACCTTCACAAAAAAACGTAAAGACATGGCTAAAGGCCAATCAGACTTGTGAACATAATCCCTAGCTGTGTATTGCCGCTTTCCATGTTGTCTGTAGCTTGCGAGGTGTGGAAACACTTTGTTGCTTTTATGTATTTTTTATTTTTTTTGCTTTTTGTGCTATTGCTCTGTCTGCATGCTATGTGTTACTTGTCCTGTGTTGCTCTGCATGTGCTCACTGCTCATTGTTTGTCTGTATTGTTATTGTAATTGTTTTTAATAACCTGCGCAGGGACTGCGGTTGAAAATTAGCCGGCTGGCTAAAACCGTCACTTTAACTGAAACGTTGATTAATGTGCACTGTAGGCTACCCAGCTGTTCCATTCTCTGTGTAGCCTACTGCTAGAATGGACGGGGAGGTATCGCTTGAGTTGCAACAAAACGGAATGTAACGTTGCAGATAAAGTTCGGAATGACACAGTTTTATGTGTACAACATCTAAAGACCTGCATCACTATACTGAGAGCATTTCCATTTCTAAAAGGACGTATTTGGGTGTTTTTGGAGCATTTGTTCATGTTTTTTCAGAGCCAATGTACTGCACAACGAGGATTAGTTACTTTTTTGCGATTTCACTTGTTTTTGAGAAACTTACCCCAACCAGCGATTCACTTCGCTGGTTGGGGTACGTTTCTCAAAAACAAGTGAAATTGCAAAGAAAGAGTGTCTGGACCCTTCTATAACATGCCATTTATATCAAAATAGAGATTTGATTGTAAAAAAAGCTGACTTCTCCTTTCACTGCCGTTTTATGTACTCTTAACCAACCGTGCTATTTTATGTGTTTTTTCGCATTGTTTGTAACTTATTTTGTACATAATGTTGCTGCTACCGTCTCTTATGACCGAAAAGAGCTTCTGGACATCAGAACAGCGAATACTCACCTTGAACTGGACAAAGAATTCTTCTTTAATGAGTCGGACGAGAGGGATTTGATCCGGACACCCGACAGGGCCCTCATCACCGTCATTCGAGTAGAAAGAAAAGGAGATATCACGGAAGGAGATCGGGGTGCCTGGTAAGGAGCCGGCAACGAGTGGCTAATCTGCCTTTGCCATCGATAGTATTGGTGAGTGTACCGTGGGTAGCAATACCAGGGTGTACTAGCTGGAGCCCATTTCCCAGGGGCCTCCTATGCAGGAACAGACAGACATGAGCTTGACCTGAGCTTTTACGTAGCTGAGGGTTATAGCTGAGCCTGCCATCACATTGGGTATTATTTAGGGGTGAAATAGGCTTTCTAAAAGATGACTATACCCTATTGTTCTTACATTATTACATATTACAATGTCACTTGAACAGCTCAACGAATCTGGAAAAAACTAGGGGGAAATTAAAACTGAACTACTGTTTCTAACTGCATTCAATATCAAGTGGAGTTTCAATGTTCTCCCAATCTCAACAACAAGAGAAATTTCTTAATTCCAATACAGAAACAATAATATGTAGGTCATCTCTCTTTCAATAGTTTGTCACTGTGGGCTGTTCCAGGGTTTCACTCAATACTTTAAAGAAATTCATTAATATTTTACATTATTTTCTCCTTTCTTATTTCAATCATATTACATCTAATGTGGGCAACAAAACAACAGGCCAGGAGCCATACTAGAGGGATTGGGAGAGATGAGGAGCTGCAGAATGAAAAGCAGAATGTGCCAGAAGAAGTGCTGACTGTCTATTCCTGGGCTTTAGACGAGACGTCTGGGACCAGACTGAGCACTGCAGCAGCTCAGCTCAGCACAACAACAAAAAATGATCAACAAGAGCTATTCATCTCAGTCAGCAACCACAGAATCACTTTTTTTCACTACATACTCAATATCTCATACCCCAGATGATAAATGTGAAGTAAATATTCAACATTTTCAGTAAGGGAATCATTCCGCCTCCTGAAGGGCATGAGAAGTTTCTACATTGTATAGGAAGGAAATGGAGAGGAATTCGAGAAAATGAAGATGTAATGCTAAAACAAAATGCTTGTAGAGAACAGCAAAAGGAGGTAGATTGACAGAGGCTTTGCTCTGCCACTATGTTAGACCCCAGTTGCCCCTTCCAAATAATAATCAGACCTAAATTAGTTCATTTATTTAATGTAGGACACCAAAAATATGTATTTTCAACCAATGCCGTCACTGGGCACTATTTTGTTGAATTAACACTGTAGGCTAACACTATCCATTTTGGGACAAGACCAGTCCTGCAGGATGGGGCCTGCATGTGTTTTCTTAAGCGTTATAGCAGGTTAGCAGGGCCGGCTTTGGATGTTCTGCCGCCCTAGGCGAGACAAGAATCTGCCACCTCCTCCTATCCCCGCTAAACTATGTACAGCAGGGGTCCGCAATAGGTTTGGCCATGGGCCAATTTTTTTCTCACCTAAAAGTCGGAGGAACAGAACATAATAGCAGCCCAATTCATAGGCCTACACTACAAATTAAACAAACCATTTTACACGTCTGGTTAGTATGCTATATAATCAGTTCAATGTCAATAACATAGCCTAATATAATTACATTGATAAAATCACCAATGTATCTATTACATTTGTTGTTTATATTTCTGTGTGCTTTGATTGGGGAAAAACATCTCGCAATCAAAAGAAAATGTTGGGCTGAAAAATAAGGATAATGAAAATAGAAGTTTCAGGGAAGAATGGACAGAGAAATAGGCATTCTTACCATATTACTCCAATGTCAAAACGCTGTTTGCAATTAATTAAATCTTAGACATCCTTATGAATCTAAGCATGGCACTTTCAAAAGTGACCTTTCCACCCAGACAGACGCTCTACCGACACAGAAAAATGTAAGCTTCAACTGCTGGCTACTCCTCCATTGCATAACCCAAAAACAGAAGTGCTTCCCTAAAAGCTGCCTGGGTTTAAACAAACATCTTCCCTTTTCAGAAAGTTAAAAGCTCAATTAATAGGGACAGACTTTAGGGACAGAATAGCAACATAAATTTGTTTGTCTCCTTGAATATTATAGGCTGCAGCACAGCTTTAGAATGTTATAGAGAGGAATCTATATATCCCCATATGCACCGGAGTCACGTCTTTCCCGGGCATTCTAAAGCTTGTTTCTACCATAAGGTATCACGGAGTTAAGCATTGTTATAGAACCCTTTATATACAGTGGGGGAAAAAAGTATTTAGTCAGCCACCAATTGTGCAAGTTCTCCCACTTAAAAAGATGAGAGAGGCCTGTAATTTTCATCATAGGTACACGTCAACTATGACAGACAAAATGAGAAAAAATAATCCAGAAAATCACATTGTAGGATTTTCTATGAATTTATTTGCAAATTATGGTGGAAAATAAGTATTTGGTCAATAACAAAAGTTTCTCAATACTTTGTTATATACCCTTTGTTGGCAATGACACAGGTCAAACGTTTTCTGTAAGTCTTCACAAGGTTTTCACACACTGTTGCTGGTATTTTGGCCCATTCCTCCATGCAGATCTCCTCTAGAGCAATGATGTTTTGGGGCTGTCGCTGGGCAACACGGACTTTCAACTCCCTCCAAAGATTTTCTATGGGGTTGAGATCTGGAGACTGGCTAGGCCACTCCAGGACCTTGAAATGCTTCTTACGAAGCCACTCCTTCGTTGCCCGGGCGGTGTGTTTGGGATCATTGTCATGCTGAAAGACCCAGCCACGTTTCATCTTCAAGGTTTTCACTCAAAATCTCACGATACATGGCCCCATTCATTATTTCCTTTACATGGATCAGTCGTCCTGGTCCCTTTGCAGAAAAACAGCCCCAAAGCATGATGTTTCCACCCCCATGCTTCACAGTAGGTATGGTGTTCTTTGGATGCAACTCAGCATTCTTTGTCCTCCAAACACGACGAGTTGAGTTTTTACCAAAAAGTTCTATTTTGGTTTCATCTGACCATATGACATTCTCCCAATCCTCTTCTGGATCATCCAAATGCACTCTAGCAAACTTCAGACGGGCCTGGACATGTACTGGCTTAAGCAGGGGGACACGTCTGGCACTGCAGGATTTGAGTCCCTGGCGGCGTAGTGTGTTACTGATGGTAGGCTTTGTTACTTTGGTCCCAGCTCTCTGCAGGTCATTCACTAGGTCCCCCGTGTGGTTCTGGGATTTTTGCTCACCGTTCTTGTGATCATTTTGACCCCACGGGGTGAGATCTTGCGTGGAGCCCCAGATCGAGGGAGATTATCAGTGGTCTTGTATGTCTTCCATTTCCTAATAATTGCTCCCACAGTTGATTTCTTCAAACCAAGCTGCTTACCTATTGCAGATTCAGTCTTCCCAGCCTGGTGCAGGTCTACAATTTTGTTTCTGGTGTCCTTTGACAGCTCTTTGGTCTTGGCCATAGTGGAGTTTGGAGTGTGACTGTTTGAGGTTGTGGACAGGTGTCTTTTATACTGATAACAAGTTCAAACAGGTGTTATTAATACAGGTAACGAGTGGAGGACAGAGGAGCCTCTTAAAGAAGAAGTTACAGGTCTGTGAGAGGCAGAAATCTTGCTTGTTTGTAGGTGACCAAATACTTATTTTCCACCATAATTTGCAAATAAATTCATTAAAAATCCTACAATGTGATTTTCTGGATTTTTTTTTCTCAATTTGTCTGTCATAGTTGACGTGTACCTATGATGAAAATTACAGGCCTCTCTCATCTTTTTAAGTGGGAGAACATGCACAATTGGTGGCTGACTAAATACTTTTTTTCCCCACTGTAATCTGGATACTTTTTATGTATTTATTTCAAAATTCAAAGCAAACAATATATATCCTTTTTGCACTTTTCTTTAACAAAGGGTATGGGATACCCTCACTCAATTTGAGGCAAAACACCCAAACACACCAATCACTTCCCAGACACGGAGCTATTTAAGGAGTGCATGCAACAGTATTGGAGGATTTTGCTATACCTACATCTATGGATAGCATAATTGTGTTTGTCAAACAGGTAGGCCTACTACGTTTTTGAATAGGAAGAAATAGGCTCCAATTATATATGTAATTCTATGATTAGGCCCATAAAAATTGTTGGTGCACGCGTGCACATATAGGAGGTCCCTTACCGGGCAGAAAGGAATTTTACTTTAACCCCTGCATCGGGGAGTTACAATGTTGCAATCACTATGCAGCCATCTGCCTATAGTAGGTAACAATTTCTTACTAATGATATGACACCTGTTAGTACACATGGGACGACCTCACAATTGTTACATTTAGAATAAAACGATCACTTTTATTTAACATATTTAACATATAATTTAATATTCCTGTAGAACTGTAAAAAGAGTGAGATCATTTGAGCTTTGGTAACAAGTGCTTTCATAAATGCATGGTGGGCCTCGTTTCACTGGAGCAGTGTAAAATAAGCCTTCTGTCAATGACCTAGCCTTAACTATTTTTGTTTATTTACATATCGAATTTGATTGTCCAACATCAGTTTCAGCATTTCTTCATTTCGTGGCCCGCCTAGAGTGGCCTCTTTCCTCTGCTGTGGTGCTGCATTGCAGTCAGCGATGTTTTCTCTCGGTAGCTGTCCATGGTCCTGAAATCAAATCAAAGATACCCAGCATTTCCACAAACTTCAGAAAGTTCCCATTATTTAGCTTGTTCAGCCTGTTGGTGGTCCCACGTAGCGCAATGTTCTGGGTGGCCATTACGCGTATCAGGGCTATGAGCCTCTGCAACACCTGCTGCCAATGGAGAGTCGCTCCGTCAACAGCCCATTGGGCTTGGGCATCGATAGTTTGCTTGGACACCAGGCTGATCTCCAGCTCCTTCCACCTCTGGAAACTATCTAGGTGGTTATGCGACTTCTCATGCGAGCTGAGGAGGTGGCACAGATTCTTCCAATCCCTGGTTCCATCCCTGCAGCGCAGGTTTGCACTCGTGAAAAAAAGTTTGCAGCAAAAACTGAAGGCTGCATGTTTTGCTTGGAATAAACGAGCCATGGTCTCTCCCTCTCGCCCCGTTCGCCATCCTCCTATTGTAGTGGACCACCGAAAATATTTGTTGCCCCTCATCTCTTGGGAAATTCCCCTCCTTATCCTGATGTGGCCCAGCCTGCACTAACATATCCCGTAAAGATCCATTTATATATTTTGGCCACTCACCGGGATCTTTTATGTTTTTTTGTCTGGGAGTCGGCTTTAGCAGCAGCAGCACCACTGTCATCCGGGACATGGAGTGACGAATCTGAGTCCGGGTCCCGGATAGTAGGGTCTCCGCCGGTATTGTTTGGAGGTGTGGCTAGACTGGTGTGCCAACTTGTTCTTGTCCACCCAGAGAGCTGTCATCATCGGTGGAAGTGGATGGCTCGGACTCCTCCGGTTCGCTCTCTTCACTGCTAGAACCAGGAAAAGGGGGCTCGTCTGTCTCTGTGAATTTATGTCCTCGGAGGCTTGTTGTTCTCCACACCGACTGTTGGACATTGCTGCACACTGATACATTTCAGCAGCAAATGTCTCTTAGATATTGTAGCAAATCTGGTTTCAAATCTTTACTATAGTTACTTTACTAGCTCTATAGTTACTTTTAGCTGAAATGATTTCCACTAGTAGCTAGCTAACGTTAACAGGCTAGGTTAGGCTACTGCCTTAATCACTAATGTTAACAGGCTAGGTCAGGCTACTGCCTTAATCACTAATGTTAACAGGCTAGGTTAGGCTACTGCCTTAATCACTAATGTTAACAGGCTAGGTTAGGCTACTGCCTTAATCACTAATGTTAACAGGCTAGGTTAGGCTACTGCCTTAATCACTAATGTTAACAGGCTAGGTTAGGCTACTGCCTTAATCACTAATGTTAACAGGCTAGGTTAGGCTACTGCCTTAATCACTAACGTTAACAGGCTAGGTTAGGCTACTGCCTTAACCACTAACGTTAACAGGCTAGGTTAGGCTACTGCCTTAATCACTAACGTTATCAGGCTAGGTTAGGCTACTGCCTTAATCACTAACGTTAACAGGCTAGGTTAGGCTACTGCCTTAATCACTAACGTTAACAGGCTAGGTTAGGCTACTGCCTTAATCACTAATGTTATCAGGCTAGGTTAGGCTACTGCCTTAATCACAAATGGTATCAGGCTAGGTTAGGCTACTGCCTTAATCATCACACACAAACATAAAAAACAATACAATAGTTGAATTGGCAGATTAACTTTAATTAATGTTACACAATTTGATAATCCCATGTAAAACCACACACATATCACCATAGCTACCAAAGATAGTGGGAGTGAACTTCGGGAGAAGCGGGAATGGGGTTGAGGCGGGAACTGCAGCAATGGCTTTGAGCTGTTGGCTGGGGCACTGCCGTTGGTGTAGTAGCCAATCAGGGGCGCTGGAGGGCGGCAGACAATTTCCATAGTCCCGCCCCAAATTCAAGTGCCGCCATAGGTGACCTAATCTTGTCTAATGGGAGGACCGGCCCTGCGGGTTAGCATAACGGATTGGGCTCTTGTCCTGTCACTCTGGAGTGCAGTGCACTCTGATCGACACTGCTCGTGGCTTTAACTACAACCCTATGACCTGAGCAATCCCACGAGTAGAATGTCAGGATGTATTGGTACATTACCATTTCCTTTAGTGAATAATGCATCTATTGCATAAAAAAATATATTTAGATCTTCTCAGTGGAGGAAATAGTAATTTTCACCTGTGAAATTCGACAGCCAAGCCCTACCTAAGTTTCACATAAGATGAACACATTATGTTTGCAATTCTAACATGTTCCATGGCAAGTGAATTGACTTGATAACCTGTTTCCAATACATTTTAAATGCATTTAGAAACAAAAAATGCACTCCAAACTAGCTTTTGAGGTGGTTGTGAATGCATTTGTAACGTGTTAAATTGTGTAAGTGTACAAAAAGATTCCCAAATCTGAAAAGGAGTCATTGGCAAGATTTGCTTGATGCATGGCTGCAGTCTGGTTGTGAAAACTGATCCACTTCCAGAAGACAAGTGGCAGTTCACCTTTTAAAGAGGCTAATGCATCATCCTTAATCATGATTATGCCTCTCCTATGCAACATGTTGGAAGAATCCAACCATCTAAGTCTAATGGTCTACAGCTGATTGAACAGGAAGCCACCACATTCAAGCAGACACGGTGCACGTCTGTGTGGCCAGTCATATCCGAGGGGAGCAGGCACAGTTGTTTTAGCTCCACATCACACACAGACATTAATAACCGCCAACCCAGCCTCAAAAATGACTTATGTGTTGTGGAAAAAGCATCATCCCCCGAACGGTGTGTGTACAACCTAATCAATTTCAGGAGCACGACAAACACAAGCCACTTCATTATACCATTAATAAATGAACATTAGACTGGTGGTAATGCACACAATTTGTCTTTCTGAGTGCCGCTAATGGCACGAAACACGCCGCATGAACCCGACAGAAAACTTCAGTTATTCCGGCACCATCTATTCAAAATTGAAATACAATCAGTGTTGGAATCTTGGGCTGCGACTCTGCCTAGACTCAATGGTGCTGAAACAACAGCCAGTTCAATATAATATTGATCAATCACAAGGGGCTGGTTCTCACTGAGTAAAACTACTGAGGGAAAGAGAGACAGTCAGAGAGAGAAAATCAGTGAAAGAAAGAACTGAAGTCCTGCCTTTTTATTTCGCAGATAAAGTACAGTGGTGAAATGCATAGGTTTGGTATGGGTTTGATGAAGTGCTGTGTTCCAGCAAATGTCAACAGATGTATCTGCTCATTCCAAACTGTGTGGCATAAAAGCAATCACTCTGCCTCCCACCTGAAAGTGCTATGATTATAATTTGTATTGCTGGGATATAGGCCTAGCACAGCTAATAAAGCATATACCGATGAACTTCACTTCGACCTCAGCTGTGTCGATCCAATTCGCCCATTCAATGTATCACTAGATTTATCCCAGATGCCCTTGCTAATACGGTCTAGTAGTTTGACCATGCCCATTTATATCCGTTCAGAAGGTCGCAGGGTCATTTAAACACAGGAACAGAGACATAGAGAGGGGATAGAGAGGGGGAATGGGAGGGAGGAAGAGGGTTGAGCAGGAAACTATGACAGAAGCGGACAGTGGAGAGTGAGAGAGAGAGAGAGTGAGAGAGAGACAGAGAGAGAGACAGAGAGAGAGACAGAGAGAGAGAGAGAGAGAGAGAGAGAGAGAGAGAGAGAGAGAGAGAGAGAGAGAGAGAGAGAGAGAGAGAGAGAGAGAGAGAGAGAGAGAGAGAGAGAGAGAGAGAGAGAGAGAGAGAGAGAGAGAGAGAGAGAGAGAGAGAGAGAGAGAGAGAGAGAGAGAGAGAGAGAGAGAGAGAGAGAGAGAGAGAGAGAGAGAGAGAGAGAGAGAGAGAGAGAGAGAGAGAGAGAGAGAGAGAGAGAGAGAGAGAGAGAGAGAGAGAGAGAGAGAGAGAGAGAGAGAGAGAGAGAGAGAGAGAGAGAGAGAGAGAGAGAGAGAGAGAGAGAGAGAGAGAGAGAGAGAGAGAGAGAGAGAGAGAGAGAGAGAGAGAGAGAGAGAGAGACCACCAGCACCGCCACTCCTCAGTTGAGTGGCTCAGGAAATGTTTCCTGTGCCCAGGCATCGTAAATGGGATTTATGTCATTTAATTAAGCATTTGTACAATCACCCTTATTTATGGCTGCCGGGCGGGCCACTTCATGCGGGCTGTGGAGATCCGGGAAGGCCCAGTCAACTGAAGGGGTCGTAATTTCTGTCCTTTTTTCTCTCATTGTTCCCCAGATGTGAGAACATGGCGCCTCTGTACGTACACGCTGTGTTTGGAAGTATTTCGTATTTACATTAGTCCTGGCATTGATTCTCCAATGGAATTGTCTTGCTTTGTTTGATTACAAAGGTAAAGAGCTTGAGAGGCGAGCATTGGCATGGATAATTAGAAAATATATCAATAAAGAAGAGGTTATATAATGTGTCAGCACAGATGGGGTTGTTCATATTGGTTTTGGATGAATGAATATTTTTGATAAGCACCTTTTTGCGACATTGTATCAAGATTATGAATTAAGAATGCTTGCTTTCTCAACAACAAATTGTCGGTGGATCCTTTTGTATGAGCAGTAGAGGAAATGTGTGCCTGTTCAAGATCCAACTTGTATAACAAATACATATAATGAAGGGATGTGGGAGACATAGTGTATGGGTCTTTTCATAATGGTTTGTGGACACAAACTGATGATATTTGCAGGGACGAGTGTTTCCCTTCCCTTTGTTATAGTGACCTCTGTTGGACAAACTATGTTCTGCAATATTATGAGGTGGAATAAAAGTTGAAATGAAGAACAGTACATTCCTAATTATATACATTCTGGTATAACATAAACATGATATATATCGTTTAGATTAATGATAAGCCTCTTGGTGGACATTGTTACCAATATATGTGTGTTGTGTGTCCGTGTCTGTGTGTCCGTGTGTTTGTGTGTGCGTACTTATGTGTTTGGTTTTAACAGTGGACCTTTATTTAATAGCTATTCTATACTCTGAATGACCAACACAGCACATGTCAATATGTGTTTGTACAGACCAGAAGCAGTGTGGCACACACACACACTGTCACCATTATGACTGTTGTCACCCAGGAGGACATGTCTCCCATCAACGTGGTCTTTGTGACAGTGGCACACACAGAAACAACGGTGTACTGTTGCCATTAGAGGCTTCAGGTCAGCATTTTATTACTCCCTGGTCACTGCAAATGGGGGTTTCTGTAGAAACTCTATGCAAACACAAGTAGCACAAGCCCTTGCAAATATCACAGTGAAATGTTATTTTATAGTACTATGTATTTCTTTACTATACATTCGTGGGTTCCCCATTCACAAGTCTCCATCCAGGAGATGGTGCTTTAAACACACTTGTCCTCCCTATCAGAGATGCCGTGGGTCGTAGCCTACATATCATAGAAACTCAGCACATGATAACAGAGATTGTGTTGTTGTATGAGACATAAGGAAAGACAATAGACTTCATATAATATATAGTATATCTTGCAATTTTCATTAGTATTCGCAGCTATAACATTAGTGTGAACTATGTACTACTCTGTTGGGTCATATTAGATCTCAACAAAAAGAAGCAGAGCCCAGTGAATCTTCCTCTCCCTCGCAAGCAACAGGCCGTCCCCTAATAATAGCCTGCTGTTTGCTTATTTGTTTAGCTATGTGCATTGTGCCTCTTTTTCAACCCACTAAATAAGACGAGATAGCTTGGAAATGAGACAGGCCACAAGGCTCCACGGCTGAATGCAGAATTCTTATATTCATTATGGCCCGTTATAAAGAGGCTCTTAGATACCCCTGGCCATGGGGATGTCTGGAGAGAAAAGCTAATGAAAGAAAGAGGAAGAATGGAAGATGTCAAAATGACACTGTTCCAGACCAGAGAGCCTGTATTAACCAGTCACGGGACACTACCGGCACAGAGACCAAGAGACTGGCTTTTGCAGATAGAACACAATCACACCCACACACACATTCTGCCCAGCGTATTTGGAGCAGAAGGCCCGTGCAGCCGTCCCCTCTGAGGGCTCCCCCTTGTCGACTCGATCACAGATGGGCATCTGTCACCTACACTCAGCCTCACATGCTTATCAGCCTTGTACACAGAAGACAGGCCACACACACCATATTCACTATGTCAACCACACACACACATCATATTCCCTATTTCAAGCTCACACACACCATATTCCCTATGTCAAGCTCACACACACACAATTCACATACGGGGGAATTCAGACCCGAGTTAAACGCATGTTAATGGAAAGTAACTCCCTTTTTATGCACTTTTCTCTCTACTTGTATTCTGACCTTGAACTTAAGCCTGAGAATGTCATGCTATTCATCTGCTATTTGTTTGGGGTGTGTCAGCTTCCTGCTTCTCCTGTTTGTCTCCTGGCCTCTAGAGGTCAGCTGTGTTCCCCTCTGCCTTTGTTCTTCCTCATGTGTCCTCATTAGTTTGATCCAGGTCACCTGTGCCTTGTTTTCCCTTTAGTATTTTAGCTGTGTGTTTTCCCCTTGTTTCTCACTTGGTTATTGCGTCCTGACTATGTGTCTCCTGCTTTGTCCCACCGTGTCAGTCCTAGTAAGTTGTTCGAAGTTATCTTTAGTTTGTTTTTCTCCCCTCGTGGAGTTGTTTTGTTTTGCCTCCTGTTTTGGAACATTAAATCTACTTGCCTGGAGTATTGCCTTGGGTGTTTCATTTGGGTCCTACAACATCTCCTCTGTGGCTAAGGGGTAGTACCCCCAGCTCTACACATCTGAGACCGGAGTTCTAGCCCGGAGTGTGACAGAATAACCAAGTCAATCATGGACCCAGAAACACTCAGTTCCCAGGACCTGTTGGCGGTGATCACTCGACATGAGGCTTCTTTCCAGCGCCATGAAGCCGTTCTCAGCCGACAAGAGGAGCTGATGGCTAGTCATTCTCAACTCTTGGCCGAAATGATGAGTGCCCTTCGCCAGCTCTTTGAACGCCTCCCTGGTCCTCTCCCTTCCCCCAGGTCACCCCCCAGTGACGACAGGCCTTCTCGGTTGGCGGAGCCCCGACTACCACCTCCCAAGCCCTTTTCTGGGGATCCAAGCTCTTGCCAGGGTTTCCTCACCCAATGCTCCCTCACCTTCGAGCTCCAACCCTCAAGTTTTCCCACAGACCGTTCCAAGATTGCCTACATCATTACCCTTCTTTCAGAAAAGGCGCTCGCCTGGGCTTCTGCGGTGTGGCAGTCCCAGGAGGCCTGTTGTGACTCCCACGCTGCATTTGTAGAAGAGTTCAAGCGGGTGTTCGATCATCCTGTCAGTGGGCGGGAGGCTTCCAAGCGCCTACTGTCTCTCCGTCAGGGCCCCCGAAGCACGGCAGATTTTGCCATTGATTTCCGGACCATAGCAGCAAGGAGCGGATGGAATGATGAAGCGCTTTCAGGGAGGGTTATCTGAGCCCCTTCAAGATGAGTTAGCCACCCGAGAACCAGCTGGAGATCTCGAGTCCCTCATAGCCTTGGCCATCCGCCTGGACAATCGTCTAAGAGAGCGGAGAACGGCTCGCCGTCAGGTGTCTCAGTCCCAAGTTCCTCTGAGCAGCTCTGTTTCTCCTGTTTGGACTCCGTCATTCAGAGCTGCCCCGGCTCCTGAACTGCCCCAGGATTCCCCGGAGAGCATGCAGTTAGGCCGTTCCAGGCTTTCTCCCAACGAAAGGGAACGTCGCATGAGGGAGCCGTCGGTGCCTCTACTGCGGGGTTGCCGGCCATTTCCGCTCCACTTGCCCCGAGCTTGGGAAACGCCTGTCCCCGCCCAGCTACAGGAGGGTTGTGATGGGGAAAATTAGAGCTCCTCCTACTAACGCGGTCCTAGCTATTCCAGCCACTCTGTCCTGGGAGGGCCACCAGCATCGGGTCCAGGCTATGATCGATTCCGGTGCCGCAGGTGATTTTATGGATGTAACCTTGGCTAAGGAACTTAAGATCCCTACCCAACTACTTCCTCAACCCCAGGCAGTTACAGCCTTAGATGGCAGACCTCTGGAACCAGGAAAGGTTACTGAGGCGACTCAGTCCCTGCGACTTACCATCTCTCAACACCAGCAGGAGGAGACCTTCTATCTCATTGACTCTCCCGAGTATCCTATTATCCTGGGTCACCCTTGGCTATGCAGACATAATCCCCAGATCGACTGGCCTACTGGCGCCATTCTAAGCTGGGGTCCCACTTGCCAACTCACCTGCATGCTTCAGAGTCCCTCAGCCCCTAGTACCCAGTTTCAAGAGTCTGTTGACGTCTCCCGAGTCCCCAGTGTTTACCATCGGTTCAAGGCAGTGTTCAGCAAGGCCCGGGCTACTGCCTTACCGCCTCATCGCACGTATGACTGTGCCATTGATCTACTCCCTGGGTGCTGCCCTCCTAGAGGTCGGATCTTTTCCTTGTCCTCCCCGAGCACGCAGCTATGGACACCTACATTAAGGAGTCCTTGGCAGCCGGCCTCATCTATGCCTCTACTTCCCCGGCTGGGGCGGGCTTCTTTTTTGTTGAAAAGAAAGACGGGGGTCTTAGGCCTTGTATTGATTACCGGGGACTCAACAAGATCACGGTTCGGAATCGATACCCCCTTCCTCTCATGGCCACTGCTTTTGAGCTGCTTCAAGGGGCTTCCATTTTTACTAAGCTGGATCTCCGCAATGCTTACCATCTCGTGCGGATCCGGCCAGGAGACGAATGGAAGACGGCGTTCAACACGCCCACGGGGCACTATGAATATCGGGTGATGCCGTTCGGGCTCACCAATGCCCCCCGCAGTATTCCAAGCCCTGATTAATGATGTTCTCCGGGAGATGCTTAATCTGTTCGTCTTCGTGTACCTGGACGATATCCTCATCTTCTCGAGGTCACTGAAGGAGCATGAGGGGCATGTTAGCCGGGTTCTCCAGAGGCTCCTTGACAATCACCTCTACGTTAAGCCTGAGAAGTGTGAATTTCATGTTTCTCAGACTCAGTTTCTCGGGTTTATTGTCACTCCCGGGCACCTAGAGATGGATCCCAAGAAGGTCAAGGCGGTCCACGATTGGCCCACACCTGCCACGGTCAAGGAGGTTCAACGGTTCATTGGCTTTTCTAACTTCTATCGGAAGTTCATCAAGAATTTCAGCTCGGTGGTAGCCCCCTTGACGACGCTTACCAAGGGAGGAGGGACCAAGATTCACTGGGGTCCGGAAGCAGCAGGGGCCTTCGAGGATCTCAAGCGCCGCTTCACTTCTGCTCCGATTCTGGTGACCCCTGACCCAGAAAGACCTTTCGTGGTGGAGGTGGACGCCTCAGAAGTGGGGGTAGGAGCCGTCCTGTCACAGAGGGGTGCGGATGGGAGATTACACCCTTGTGCCTTCATGTCTCGCCGCCTGTCTGAGGCCGAGCGCAACTACCACGTGGGGGATCTAGAGTTGCTTGCGGTAAAACTGGCCTTGGAGGAGTGGCGCCATTGGCTTGAGGGGGCTCAGCACCCTTTCCAGGTTCTCACAGACCACAAGAACCTGGAATATCTCCAACAGGCTAAGCGGATGAACCCTCGGCAAGCACGATGGTCTCTTTTCTTTAATCGATTCCAGTTCCTCCTGACTTACCGACCTGGCACCAAGAACGTCAAGCCGGATGCTCTGTCTCGAGTCTATTCTCCCGAGGTACTAGAGAAGCCCTTGGCATCGATTATTCCGAGGTCTAGGATCGTCGCACCTCTTCAGTGGGAACTAGAAAGAGGGGTACGAGAAGCTCTTGTCCAGGAGCCCGATCCAGGCGGTGGTCCTGCCGGTCGCCTGTACGTTCCTCTCTCTGTTCGGGCCCGCGTCTTGCAGTGGGGTCATGAGTCGCCCTTGACATGCCATCCAGGCAGTGCTCGCACACTGGAGTTCCTCCGACGGCGGTTTTGGTGGCCGTCCATCAAGAAGGACGTGCAGGTCTATGTTGAGGCCTGCCCTGTGTGCAACCAGGGGAAAGTCGACACGCCAGCGACCCCAGGGACTGCTCCATCCCTTACCTGTTCCTCGAAGGCCATGGTCACACCTTTCTCTGGACTTTGTTACGGGACTTCCTCTATCCCAGGGCAACACCGTCATCCTAGTGGTGGTAGACCGGTTCTCTAAGGCTGCCCGGTTTATTCCCCTGCCCAAGCTGCCCTCGGCTAAGGAGACTGCTGAGCTCCTCATGAACCATGTCTTCCGGATATTTGGTATTCCCCTGGACGTGGTCTCTGACCGAGGTCCCCAATTCTCGTCCCCGGTTTTGGGGGCCTTCTGCAGGCTTGTTGGGGCCACAGCCAGCCTATCGTCGGGGTTCCATCCAGAGTCTAATGGCCAAACGGAACGGATTAATCAGGATCTGGAGACCACCCTGCGGTGTATGGCGGCCAGTAATCCCACGTCTTGGGCCACCTATATCATTTGGGCTGAATATGCCCACAACACCCTCCAGTCCTCAGCCACCGGATTGTCCCCATTCGAATGCCAGTTCGGTTACAACCCTCCATTATTTCCAGAGGAGGAGGCGCAGGTTGGTGTTCCCTCGGCCCAGCGCTTTGTCCAACGCTGTAGGTGGACCTGGAAGAAGGCCAGGCGTGCCCTCCTTCGGACCTCCCAGAGATACCAAAGTCAGGCTAATCGCCACCGCCGGACGGCCCCTAGTTTCCGAGCTGGTCAGAGAGTTTGGTTGGCCACTAAGAACCTGCCCCTCCGGGTCGAATCCAAGAAGCTTTCCCAGAGATACATCGGCCCTTTCCGCATTGCTAGAAAGGTTAACCCTGTGTCTTATCGTTTGGTTCTCCCTCGCTCCCTTCGTATTAACCCCACTTTCCATGTTTCACTTATTAAACCTGTCTTGTCTTCTCCCTTTGCCCCCCCACGCAGACCCCCGCCACCTCCCAGGATTATTGACGGCCAGCCAGCCTACACAGTCCGCCGGATACTGGACTCCCGGAGGGTCCAGAACTCTCTGCAGTATCTGGTGGACTGGGAGGGCTACGGGCCAGAGGAGCGCTCCTGGGTTCCAGCCAGGGACATCCTGGATCCAGGGTTGGTCCGAGATTTTCGCACCCTGAGGCCAGGGTGTTCTGGAAGGAACGTCAGGAGTCGTTCCTAGAGGAGGGGGTCCTGTCAGCTTCCTGCTTCTCCTGTTTGTCTCCTGGCCTCTAGAGGTCAGCTGTGTTCCCCTCTGCCTTTGTTCTTCCTCATGTGTCCTCATTAGTTTGATCCAGGTCACCTGTGCCTTGTTTTCCCTTTAGTATTTTAGCTGTGTGTTTTCCCCTTGTTTCTCACTTGGTTATTGCGTCCTGACTATGTGTCTCCTGCTTTGTCCCACCGTGTCAGTCCTAGTAAGTTGTTCGAAGTTATCTTTAGTTTGTTTTTCTCCCCTCGTGGAGTTGTTTTGTTTTGCCTCCTGTTTTGGAACATTAAATCTACTTGCCTGGAGTATTGCCTTGGGTGTTTCATTTGGGTCCTACAACATCTCCTCTGTGGCTAAGGGGTAGTACCCCCAGCTCTACACATCTGAGACCGGAGTTCTAGCCCGGAGTGTGACAGGGTGGAGATCAAATAAATGAAGGTGTGACGGAGGTGTGTCTACAGATACGCCGTATTCTGACCTTAATTCCCTCATAATTCCACCACCTTTACGCGCGATGAAACGATGAATAAGGTCGTGTGGAACAACATCTACTTTATTTTTCCAATAGAAATAACACCATTCTCCATGCACTGTAAAAGAGCTATTGATAAGAGCTAGGTAAATGAGTAAGCCGTTTGGATAAGGGGACCATATCCCCCGCGCATCCCGCAATGGCGGAGGTGTTGCTAACATTTACGATAGCAAATGTCATCGATTCAGTGGGTTTTGTCCAACATGTCTCCGGACCTACTCATTGCCACAGTCATACCCTGGATCTAGTTTTGTCCTGTGGAATAAATATTGTGGATCTAAATGTTTTTCCTCATAACCTTGGACTATCGGACCACCATCTTATTACGTTTGCAATTGCAACAAATAATCTGCTCAGACCCCAACCAAGGACCGTGCTATAAAGTCTCGGACAACCCAAAGATTCCTAGAGGCCCTTCCAGACTCCCTCCACCTACTCAAGGACGTTGGAGTACAAAAATCAGTAAACGACCTAACTGAGGACCTAAATTTAACCTTGCATAATACCCTAGATGCAGTCACACCCCTAAAAACAAAACACATTTGTCACAAGAAGCTAGCTCCCTGGTATACAGAAAATATCAGAGCCCTGAAGCAAGTCTCCAGAAAATTGGAATGGAAATGGCACTCCACCAAACTGGAAGTCTTCCTACTAGCTTGGAAAGAAAGAACAGAGCAATATCGAAGAGCCCTCACTGCTTCTCGATCATCCTATTTTTCCAACCTAATTGAGGAGAATAAGAACAATCCAAAATGTATATTTGATACTGTTGCAAAGCTAACTAAAAAGCAGCATTCCCCAAGAAAGGATGCCTTTCACTTCAGCAGTGATGAATTCATGAACTTATTTGACAAAAGATCATGATTATTAGAAAGCAAATTACAGACTCCTCTTTGAATCTGCGTATTTCTCCAAACCTCAGCTGTCCTGAGTCTGCACGAAACTGCCAGGACCTAGGATCAATGGAGACACTCAGGTTTTTTTATCCTATATCTCTTGACACATTCATGAAAATAGTCATGGCCTTCAAGCTGCATACTGGACCCTATTCCAACTAAACTACTGAAAGAGCTACTTCCTGTGCTTGGCCCTCCTATGTTGAAGATAATAAATGTCTCCCTATCCACTTGATGTGTTTCAAACTCACTAACAGTAGCAGTAATAAAGCCTCTCTTGAAAAAGCTAAACCTTGACCCAGAAAATGTAAAAAACTATCGGCCTATATCGAATCTCCCATTCCTCTCAAACATTTTTGAAAAATCTGTTGTGCAGCAACTCACTGCCTTCCTGAAGACAAAAAATGTATACGAAACGCTTCAGTCTGGTTTTAGACCCCATCATAGCACTGAGATCGCACTCGGGAAGGTGGTAAATTACTTTTTAATGGCGTCAGAACAAGGCTCTGCATCTGTTCTCGTGCTCCTAGACGTTAGTGCTGCTTTTGACACCATCGAGATTGGAAACCTTAATTGGTCTACATGGACAAGTTCTTGCCTGGTTTAGATCTTATCTGTCGGAAAGATATCAGTTTGTCTTTGTGGATGGTTTGTCCTCTGACAAATCAATTGTACGTTTCGGTGTTCCTCAAGGTTCCGTTTTAGGACCACTATTGTTATCACTATTTATTTTACCTCTTGGTGATGTCATTCGGAAACACAATGTTAACTTTCATTGCTATGCGGACAACACACAGCTCTACATTTCGATGAAACATGGTGAAGCCCCAAAATTGCCTACCCTGGAAGCATGTGTTTCAGACATAAGGAAGTGGATGGCGGCACATTTGTTACTTTTAAACTCAGACAAAACAGAGATGCTAGTTCTAGGTCCCAAGAAACAAAGAGATCTTCTGCTGAATCTGACAATTAATCCTGATGCTTGTACAGTCGTCAAAAAAAAAACGGTGAAGGACCTTGGCGTTACTCTGGACCCTGATCTCTCTTTTGACAAACATATCAATAATATTTAAAGGACAGCTTTTTTCCAACTTCGGAACATTGCAAAATCAGAAACCTGTTGTCCAGAAATGATGCAGAAAAGCATCATGCATCATAATCCATGCTTTTGTCACTTCTAGATTAGGCTACTGCAATGCTCTACTCTTCGGCTACCCGGATAAAGCACTAAATAAACTTCAGTTAGTGCTAAACACGTCTGCTAGAATCTTGACTAGAACCAAAACATTTGATCACATTATTCCTGTGCTAGCCTCTCTACACTGGCTTCCAGTTAAGGCTAGGGTTGATTTCAAGGTTTTACTGCTAACCTACAAAGCATTACATGGGCTTGCTCCTTCCTATCTCTCCGATTTTGTCCTGCTGTACATACCTACACGTATGCTACGGTCACAAGACGCAGGCCTCCTTACTGTCCCTAGAATTTCTAAGCAAACAGCGGGAGGCAGGGCTTTCTCCTATAGAGCTCAATTTTTATGGAATGGTCTCCCTATCCATGTGAGAGACGCAGACTCTGTCTCGACCTTTAAGTTTTTACTGAAGACTCATCGCTTCAGTAGGTCCTATGATTGAGTGTAGTCTGGCCCAGGGGTTCGAAGGTGAACGGAAAGGCACTGGAGCGACGAACCGCCCTTGCTGTCTCTGCCTGGCCGGTTCCTGTCTCTCCATTGGGATTCTCTGCCTCTGACCCTATTACGGGGGCTGAGTCACTGGCTCACTGGTGCTTTCCATGCCGTCCCAAGGAGGGGTGCATCACTTGAGTGGGTTGAGTCACTGACGTGATCGTCCTGTCCGGTTTGTCGCTCCCTCGGGCTCATGCAGTGGAGGAGATCTTTGTGGGCTATACTCAGCCTTGTCTCAGGGTAGTAGGTTGGTGGTCTTGTGGTGTTGGGGCTGTGCTTTGGCTAAGTGGGTGAGGTTATATCCTGCCTGGTTGGCCCTGTTCAGGGGTATCGTCGGACGGGGCCACAAGACCTAGCCACCGTACTTCTACATCTGCATTGCTTGCTGTTTGGGGTTTTAGACTGGGTTTCTGTATAGCTGATGTAAAAAGGGCTTTATAAATACAATTTGATTTAAACACATTTTTGATTGATTGTAAATATACATGACAATTGTTTTAGATCTATTTTACCTTATAACAAATGTGAAATCAGTCATCTGGCAGTAAACTGAAGCATATCAACATATAACCTTTTCCACAGTGAGGTTTATGAAATGCTGGCCTTACAACTTGCAGGGATGAAATTTGGAGACCCAAGCTATAGGCTTCAGTAGCCATGTGCAAATGACAGTATAGCGTCAAACCTACAGAGTTTATTTATGACTTTTCACTGTATTTTGTACAATTTGTATCATGTCACATATTAGCCACTATCGGTAGTCACCGTCAGTTATAAGCCTACCACATACATTTACAACTGTCACTTTAGTGTTAGATTCCTTACATTTTGCATCATTCCATTACATCGTTAGTTTACTTTTCTTTCCTCTGTCATGTTCATGTGGTTGTTCCTGAGGATCGCTAGCAATAGTGGATCATATTAGGCTAACGTATTACAAGTTGTGCAATAATTTGGGACATGTAGCCTATTTGAATCATTATGGAACCCAGACCGTACGTAGAAGTTTAAACCTGGAGCCTGGCACACAGTTCATGAAGATTGGACCATTGTCATCACAGTTCCAAGATTAGTGAGGATTATTAGGGTAGATTTATAGCACTACTGTTCAACCCATATTGTACACTTTTCTCACCTTCCAAAATGTAATGAAATGAACAATTGAATATGGAAACTTTCATGATGAATCAAACCACTGTATTTTTGATTCACCAATATATTTTATTTGTAAAGGCTCTCCAAACCTGTTTTTTTTAAATATGTATAAATACTTTCCTAACCCTAAATAATATACAGGATCAGAGTATTTTTTAATCTACCAATTGGTGCTGAAAAGGAGACGAATATGCATGTATTTATGCTGAACAAAAATATAAATGCAACATGCAAACATTTAAATGATTTTACAGTTCATATAAGGAAATCAGTCAATTGAAATAAATTCATTAGGACCTAATCTATGGATTTCACATGACTGGGCAGGGGTGCAGCCATGGGTGGGCCTGGGAGGGCAAAGGCCCACCCACTTGGGAGCCAGGCCCACCCACCGTGGCCAATCAACCAGAATTAATTTTTCAGCACAAAAGGGCTTTATTACAGACAGAAATACTCCTCAGTTTCATCAGCTGCCGGATGTGGAGATCCTGGGCTGGCGTGGTTACATGTGGTCTGCGGTTGTGAGGCCAGTTGGACGTACTGCCAAATTCTCTAAAACAACGTTGGAGGCGGCTTACGGTAGAGAAATTAACATTAAATTCTCTGGCAACAGCTCTGGTGGACATTCATGCAGTCAGCATGCCAATTGCACGCTCCCTCAAAACTTGAGACATCTGTGGCTTTGTGTTGTGTGACAGAACTGCACATTTCTGCACATGCTGCACATGTCCCCACCCACATTCTGAAATTGCATTTTTGTCCCCCCCCCCCCCCAAGATTTGTAATTGGAATGTGACACAAAACAAGGCAACGGTCTGCTTTAGGACCATGCGGATGCCTCCAAGCGGTCAGGAAGGCTGTTTGGAGTGTTTATCTGACTGGATTTTAAAAAATCTCCCCCCCCCACTTCTTAAACCAAAGTTGCGCCCCTGCATTCATGTACAAAACACTAGCAGGATTTGAAGGAATGGCTTAAATTTATGTTATGCATTTTCCAGTGCTGCTTTACATCATCACATTTGGGGGGTGCTTGGAGAAGGAAGTATTCCTACTTCTAGCCCGACATAATCACTTGAGGGTTAAAGAGAGAGAGCAAGAAAGTACTCTCTAATTAATTGCAGTGCAAATTTCACCCGCAGCTAGAACGTGCTCCTAATCCAAGTTATCAAAGGAACTTGCAAAAAGAGCCGTTGGGGAAAATAATTGTAGTTTGCCGAGTAACAGAATCCACCTCGGGTCTCTTACAGTCAAATTGAGATCTGTCTAAACATCATCATGTGAGGTCACCATCATTACAGTAAGTGCCAAGGAGGCCAAAAGTTCACGCGCCTGCCCCAGTCTGAGAATCATACTCTAATCAGTACACTCTTAGAAAAAAAGGGTTCCAAAAGTGTTCTTCAGCTGTCCCCATAGGAGAACCCTTTTTGGTTCCAGTTAGAACCCTTTTTGGTTCCAGGTAGAACCCCCTGTGAAAAGGGTTCTAACTGGAACCAAAAAGGGTTCTTCAAATGGTTCTCCTATGGGGACAGCTGAAGAACCCTTTAACGTTCTAGATAGCTCCTTTTTTTTCTGCATATACAGTCTCATTAACAAGCTGTTTTTTAGAGAGAGACTTGACCTCCTCTGTATCCCGCTGCTGGAGATGGTTGGTTTCTTTGTTGTTGTTTTGGTTAAAAAATATAAAATAATGAGAGCAACATTACTTTATTTAAACACAATGTTAAGCTTTACAAAAAGTTAAACAATGCATACAGGTCCTTCGTTTCTTTGTTGTTGTGGTTATTATAAGTTAAGATAGTTGTGCTCATCTCAATAAGGTATTTATAAGTCAAATCTATCTTAATCAAGGGGTATATTTCAATAGTTGAAATTACCAATGAGTTGCTTGAAATCGTACAGATTGTGACTATCTGTGGTCACTACTTGACTGTCACTGCTCTCTGACTGGGTGTTTCTGGAGACAAAGGCGTATAGGAATGGATCCTGTTGATGAAGACCAGAGATCCAACAATCCTCCAATTGGCCTCCCAAAACACTCTCAGAGCCTTATTCTTCATCAAGATGACCGCCATTCCCAGCACATTCATGACATGATGAGTCCATAGAATGATGAAGGTCCCAATGATGAGGTTTACTAATCTGGTCATCCTGGGGCTCCTGAAGAAAGCTGTTTGGTCCACCCTTTGGTGGAGTCGGATATAGGCTGTGGCCATGACGGAGAAAGGAACTACAAATGCCAGGAGAGTCTGCAGGAGCAACACAGCCACCTGCTCAGCGTCTGATGCAAAAGCATATCGGCACCGGACCCATCCATTCTCATCCTGCGTCACATCCCGCACCAACACCCCATTAGGGATAGACAGGACCCAGCTACCCCCAACAGGACAACTAGCAGCCCCCTCTCCTTTGCCACTCCCATTCTGGCCCAGCTGTGGGAATGCACTACCTGGAGGAAGTGCTGGAATGCTCAATAGTGTGACAGTCAGCAGGCTAGTGTAGGCACTGCAGTAGAAAAAGTAGGTGATGAGCTTACAGAGGACTAGACCCAGGCTCCAGGTAAAGACTAGGTTGTAGATTACCAAAGGTAGGGTGAGGAATCAAAGCAGGTCAGGTGAAGCCAAGTTCAACATCAGCATCTGGCTCAAACTGGATAGATCTTGGTTTCGACGAAGGTTGACCATCACTGCGATGTTCCCTGGAAGACCTATTAGGAAGCAGAGAGTCAAGACCACGCCAGGCTCTCCACCCCTATTTTTCCTTGAAGTATGCAAATGCTCAATGCTAGTATTTTAGGAGTAATACACAATGTAATAATTCTCCCCCTTTTACCATGCTTTTATTGTCATGCCCTAACATCTCAAAATAATGTTATACCAAGTAATTGAGCAACATAATCCATTTAAAAGATGATTTAGGAAAGAAATTCCAAACATGCTAAACAGGGGATCTATCTACAGATATTGTATGTCATGCTTTTTCACAATTATAACCAAATGCTACCTGTGTGTAGGAGGAGGGCAATGATGACAAACAATAACAAGGCTCTGAACACAACGGAACGGGTTATAAACCAGCATGTACTGGTATATTTATTACAGGAACTGAAGATTGTACAAACTTGAAATAAAATGCTTCCCACTTAGGGTCTCATGAAACTTAGACTGGTCAACAGACAAACTAAATGGGCTGGGCTGCTACCCAGCATACCAACCACAAAGTGTCCAAATGAAATCTTCACTAGGTCTATGGGACCAGAGTGGTATACTATTTAATGGCACCAAAGAAAACAAGTGAAAGACAAAAGTACAGGGGGAAAAAAGTAAAAATGGTGTACAGGTGAGGTTGGAAACCCTGTGCCAGTGCTCCACCTGCTGGTAGGTCTGTTTTCTGGGTTTTGGAGAGGAGACATCGACCATGGTTAGACACGTCAGACTCTTTAAACATCTCTGTTTCTGAATGACGATCCAACTCCCCTTCAGAACTCTTCACCCATGACAAAACTTCACTCAATAGAGTATTGGGCTGCTTCTCTTAGTTGATAGCCCTCTTCCATACCCATTGGACTGGGTGGACGACCGGCAGAGTTCTTCCACTGCCTCCTTTGCCGTTGCCTGCTTTCTTGTTTGTTTCCTTCCAACTTGTTAAGTGTAATATACTTGGCTACAAAGAAAAGCTTGGTAGACAAGATCTTTCCTGTTGGGTGGAGATATCTTCTTCATATGAGGGTTAACACATGTACACATAAACATAATTAGATTCTAATGAATCATAGTTGTTGAACGTCTTCCATGGCTATCCTAGTATCCTGGTAGCTGGAATGAGTTCAATGTTAGATTAATATTCAGTCTGTGGTCTCATAATGGCTTGTTCTATTTTCCCACATTCAGTGGCAGTATTTCTCACAGCGGTGTCTAACCCCTAATTGTTCTTCCAGCTAATACACAATCACCACATCTCCTTCGCCTGTTGGTTTTATCCATGGGAGCCATTATGTTGAGGTATAGCGTAATCACAATTAAACAGAACACATATTTTATCTCATTTTGTTGCAATAAAGAAAATATCCCTGAAACAGATTGGAGTTTACCTTTTAGCTCCAACTTCTCCCAAAGGTCTTCAATCCAATCTGTGTTAAACTAAACAGATCTTACATTATTCATGCTTGAATGTATTTATCCTTACTTAACTAAACAGATGGACATCTCAAACAAGCCATGATCTAAATTATGTTGTGTGAGGAAAGCAAGAGATGGTTTGTTTCCATGAATAAACGTAATTTAACAAACCATGTGAAAATAACAACATAAATGATAAAATATGCTATTTAGCAGCCACTTTTATCCAAAGAGACTTACAGCCATGCGTGCCTAAATTATATTCATGGGTGGCCCCAGCGGGAACACCAATATACTGTACACTACCGGTCAAAAGATTTAGAACACCTACTCATTCAAGGGTTTTTCATAATTTTTACTATTTTCTTCATTGTAGAATAATAGTGAAGACATCAAAACCATTAAATAACACATATGGAATCATGTAGTAACCAGAAAAGTGTTAAACAAATCAAAATATATTTTATATTTGAGATTCTTCAAAAAAAAGTAGCCACCCTTTGCCTTGATGACAGCTTTGCACATTCTTGGCATTCTCTCAAACAGCTTCACCTGGAATGCTTTTCCAACAGTCTTGAAGGAGTTCCCACATATGTTGAGCACTTGTTTGCTGCTTTTCCTTCACTCTGCGGTCCGACTCATTCCAAACCATCTCATTTTGGTTGAGGTCGGGGGATTGTGGAGGCCAGGACATCTGATGAAGCACTCCATCACTCTCCTTCTTGGTCAAATAGCCCTTACACAGCCTGGACGTGTGTTAGGTCATTGTCCTGTTGAAAAACAAATGATAGTCCCACTAAGCCCAAACCAGATGGGATGGCGTATCGCTGCAGAATGCTGTGGTAGCCATGCTGTTTAAGTGTGCCTTGAATTCTAAATAAATCACAGACAGTGTCACCAGCAAAGCACCCCCACACCATAACACCTACTCCTCCATGCTTTACACTGGGAAATACACATGCGGAGATCATTCATTCACCCACACCGCATTGGACACGGAGGTTGGAACCAAAAATCTCACATTTGGACTCCAGGCCAAAGGACACATTTCCACCGGTCTAATGTCCATTGTTCGTGTTTCTTGGCCCAAGCAAGTCTCTTATTATTATTGGTGTCCTTTAGTAGTGGTTTCTTTGCAGCAATTCGACCATGAAGGCCTGGTTCACACAGTCTCCTCTGAACAGTTGATGTTCAGATGTGTATGTTACTTGAACTCTGTGAAGCATTTATTTGGGTTGCAATTTCTGAGGCTGGTAACTCTAATGAACTCCTCTGCAGCAAAGGTAACTCTCGGTCTTCCATTCCTGTGGCGGTCTTCATGAGAGCCAGTTTCATCATAGCACTTGATGGTTTTTGTGACTGCACTTAAAGAAACATTCAAAGTTCTTGAAATGTTCCATATTGACTGACCTTCATGTCTTAAAGTAATGATGGACTGTAATTTCTATTTGGTTATTTGAGCTGTTCTTGCCATAATATGGACTTGGTATTTTACCAAATAGGGATATCTTCTGTAACCCCCCTACCCTGTCACAACTCAACTGATTGGCTCAAATGCATTGAGAAGGAAAGAAATTCCACAAATTAACTTTTAAGAAGGCACACCTGTTAATTGAAATGCATTCCAGGTGACTCCCTCATGAAGCTGGTTGAGAGAATGCCAAGATTGTGCAAAGCTGTCATCAAGGCAAATGGTGTCTATTTGAAGAATCTCAAATATAAAATATATTTTGATTTGTTTAACACTTTTTTGGTTACTACATGATTCCATATGTGTTATTTCATAGTTTTTATGTCTTCACTATTATTATACAATGTAGAAAATAGTAAAAATAAAGAAAAACCCCTTGAATGAGTAGGTGTTCTAAAACTTTTGACCGGTAGTGTACTTTATGATATTGATGTATACAGTTCCCTAGAGGTTTAGATACACCCTCCCATCCTCAAAATGTACTCAGAATGTACTACTGTATTTCTCAAAGTCCAACAAATTTCCAATGGCAATAATACTGTACTGCACTCCCTGAGCAGCAAATCCTTGGAAGACATACCATCCTTGGACAATGAATGTGTATGTGAGAGGTACTGTAGCCTATACCAGGCTGGAGGCTACACACGCACACACACACACGCAGACAGTATACACTGAGTGTACAAAAACATTAAGAACACCTTCCTAATATTGAGTTGCAACCCCCACCCCACCCCTTTTGCCCTCAGAACAACCTCAATTTGTCGGGGCATGGACTACAAGGTGTCGAAAGCATTCCCAATGCTTCCCACAGTTGTGTCAAGTTGGCTGGATGTCCTTTGGGTGGTGGACCATTCTTTATACACACAGGAAACTGTTGAACGTCAAAAACCCAGCAGCGTTTCAGTTCTTGACACAAACCGGTGCGCCAACACCTACTAATATACCCCATTCAAAGGCACTTAAATCTTATGTGTTGCCCATTCACCCTCTGAATTGCACACACAAACCACCCATGCCTCAATTGTCTCAAGGTTTAAAAATCCTTCTTTAACCTGTCTCCTCCCCTTCATCTACACTGGTTGAAGGGATTTAACAAGTGACATCAATAAGGGATCATAGCTTTCACCTGGATTCACCTGGTCAGTCTATGTCATGGTAAGAGCAGGTGTTCTTAATGTTTTGTACACTCAGTGTATACAGTATCTACAAGTCAACCCATAGCATAGCTCCCAGTAGCCACATATCCATTAGGCATTGGTAGCCAAATGCAGACAGATCAAACATAATCTAACAAAACAAATGTCTGTGTATCATTGCTGAGCTGTAGTGGGTTGCATGGGTTATTGGAATACAGCTTCAATGTAAATGAAAGGTTTGCTATGCTTAGTGGAGATGAATGCATCACAAAGGGAGGTGTGTTGTACATGACCCTCTGGAGATTTTTCAGCGCGCTGTGTTTTAGGGATCACCCGCTGTAGACATCTGACTGGTGACATTTTTCACATGATTCTCCATGTAAAATCGATGCGCGCTCGCAAATTACATTCACAGGTGCTAAGTACTCTCGGCCAGCAATCGCTACTGCTCTGTCTGAGCTCTTAAGGTTAGGGATAGGGTTAACCTTGACAGTTAAGTTTAGGTATTCATATCGAGTGGTTAAGGTAAGGGTTAAGGTTTGGGATAGGGTTAACCTTGACGGTTAAGTTTAGGTAACCCTGCAGATAGCACTACTGGGTGATCTGAAAAGTCATAGTCAATCGATCAATAATATAATAATACTTTTAGCAAAAAAAATTATATCTGTAGAAACAATGAGAATAGAAAGGTTCAAAACTTTTGTAAAACATCACAGAACAGTTGAAATGTATATGGCAAATAGAAATCCAACATGGATGGTGTTACGAGATAGATGGGAGGTGTTGAATGGAGCTGAAGGATGGGACTAATAACAACAACTAATAACAACAAGATAACTAATGTAAAGCATACTGTGTCCATAATAAGCATATAGGTTATAGGTTGAGAGCTTTTGTGAAAGAGCACAGTTAGAAAAATATGGCATGTAGAAGCAAACCGGATGGACATCATGAAAATGATCGGAGGAAGTTCAGGAGTAAAAACAAACAAAATATAATGATTGTAGAATTTGACTGTGTCCATAAAATGTATATAGTATGTATGGGCTGGAAGTAGAGGCCTAAGCGTTGTTGTTCACTAGTTTACTCCAATTGGGGAAGGGGTGGTGGGGTTGGAAAGTAATGAAGGGAAATATAATTTAAAAAAGGATATGTGTGTGTATGGATGTATGTATATATAGATGTATGTATATATATATGTGTGTTTGTATGAATGTGAAAATCTGCAAGGAAGAATGGGTGGAAAATCCACAAATCCAGATGTGCAAAGCTGCTACAGACATACCCAAGACAACTCAAAGCTGTAATACCCTTCAAAGGTGCTTCTAAAAAGTATTGACTCAGGCGTGTGAATACTTATGTAAATGAGATAATTCTGTATTTCATTTTCAATAAATGTGCAAACATTTCTAAACATGTTTTCATTTTGTCATTATGGGGTATTGTGTGTAGATGGGTGAGAGAAAATATATTTAGTCCATTTTGAATTCAGGCTGTAACATAACAAAATGTGGAATAAGTCAAGGGTTATGAATACTTTCTGAAGGCATTGTAACTGCGAGAAACCGGTAAATTATAATAAATTATTTATATGAACAGCATGACATGGAATGGAACTATTAAATTAAATGCAATGTCTAAATCTGGGTGCTCTACTGCCTTCTCTGCTCTGCTATCTGCGTGAAAAATCATCAACACTCAGGGTGGAGATAGACGGTGGATCTCAGTATGGACCGCAGTTCACGATGCATATATCATCTCTGGTAACTTTTTTTTTGTGACAGGTACATTTGCTGCAGCATAGCCTTCCTACTATTGAGTTGCACCTCCTTTTGCCCTTTGAACAGCCTCAATTCGTCGGCACATGGACTACAAGGTGTTGAAAGTGTTCCACAGGGATGCTGGCCCATGTTGACTCCAAGTTGGCTGGATGTCCTTTCGGTGGTGGACCATTCTTGATACACATGGGAAACTGTTGAGCATGAAAAACCCAGCAGCATTGCAGTTCTTGACACACTCAAACTGGTGCGCCTGGCACTTACTACCATACCCCGTTCAAAGGCACTTAAATATTTTGTCTTGCCCATTCACCCTCTGAATGGTACACATACACAATTCATGTCTCAATTTTCTCAAGGCTTAAAAATCCTTATTTAACCAGTCTCCTTCCCTTCATCTACACTGATTGAAGTAGATTTAACAGGTGACATCAATAAGTGATCATAATTTAGCTTTCACCTGGTCAGTCTATGTTATGGAAAAAGTTCCTAATGTTTTGTACACTCATTGTATCTGAATGCTCGTCTAATTTATACATCTCCATCTGGCTTTCAGGGTCATCTTATCATTTTATAGTAAAGATAATTTTTTAAACAGCTGCAGAGTTTTAAAAACTTCTATCACTAGTATCATTGCTTTTATTCAGTGCTCACGTGAGCACTCTCCCTGTCTTTCTCTCTCTCCATCAATTCCATTTAAATTGCATCCAAAATATATGATCCTGTTCAAGGTATATACAGTGGGGGAAAAAAGTATTTAGTCAGCCACCAATTGTGCAAGTTCTTCCCACTTAAAAAGATGAGAGAGGCCTGTAATTTTCATCATAGGTACACGTCAACTATGACAGACAAATTGAGGGGAAAAAATCCAGAAAATCACATTGTAGGATTTTTTATGAATTTATTTGCAAATTATGGTGGAAAATAAGTATTTGGTCACCTACAAACAAGCAAGATTTCTGGCTCTCACAGACCTGTAACTTCATCTTTAAGAGGCTCCTCTGTCCTCCACTCGTTACCTGTATTAATGGCACCTGTTTGAACTTGTTATCAGTATAAAAGACACCTGTCCACAACCTCAAACAGTCACACTCCAAACTCCACTATGGCCAAGACCAAAGAGCTGTCAAAGGACACCAGAAACACAATTGTAGACCTGCACCAGGCTGGGAAGACTGAATCTGCAATAGGTAAGCAGCTTGGTTTGAAAAAATCAACTGTGGGAGCAATTATTAGGAAATGGAAGACATACAAGACCACTGATAATCTCCCTCGATCTGGGGCTCCACGCAAGATCTCACCCCGTGGGGTCAAAATGATCACAAGAACGGTGAGCAAAAATCCCAGAACCACACGGGGGGACCTAGTGAATGACCTGCAGAGAGCTGGGACCAAAGTAACAAAGCCTACCATCAGTAACACACTACGCCGCCAGGGACTCAAATCCTGCATTGCCAGACGTGTCCCCCTGCTTAAGCCAGTACATGTCCAGGCCCATCTGAGGTTTGCTAGAGTGCATTTGGATGATCCAGAAGAGGATTGGGAGAATGTCATATGGTCAGATGAAACCAAAATAGAACTTTTTGGTAAAAACTCAACTCGGCCGTGTTTGGAGGACAAAGAATGCTGAGTTGCATCCAAAGAACACCATACCTACTGTGAAGCATGGGGGTGGAAACATCATGCTTTGGGGCTGTTTTTTCTGCAAAGGGACCAGGATGACTGATCCGTGTAAAGGAAAGAATGAATGGGGCCATGTATCGTGAGATTTTGAGTGAAAACCTCCTTCCATCAGCAAGGGCATTGAAGATGAAACGTGGCTGGGTCTTTCAGCATGACAATGATCCCAAACACACCGCCCGCAACGAAGGAGTGGCTTCGTAAGAAGCATTTCAAGGTCCTGGAGTGGCCTAGCCAGTCTCCAGATCTCAACCCCATAGAAAATCTTTGGAGGGAGTTGAAAGTCCATGTTGCCCAGCGACAGCCCCAAAACATCACTGCTCTAGTGGAGATCTGCATGGAGGAATGGGCCAAAATACCAGCAACAGTATGTGAAAACCTTGTGAAGACTTACAGAAAACGTTTGACCTGTGTCATTGCCAACAAAGGGTATATAACAAAGTATTGAGAAACTTTTGTTATTGACCAAATACTTATTTTCCACCATAATTTGCAAATAAATTCATTAAAAATCCTACAATGTGATTTTCTGGAATTTTTTTCCTCATTTTGTCTGTCATAGTTGACGTGTACCTATGATGAAGATTACAGGCCTCTCTCATCTTTTTAAGTGGGAGAACTTGCACAATTGGTGGCTGACTAAATACTTTTTTTCCCCACTGTATCTAGTAGGTCATAAACTTGTCTGTGCCACTGCAAATTGACAAAGGATGATTCTTACAGTGAGTGATGAGGACAATGACAATGATAGGGACCCTATCCTTAGAGAGCTATTCACCTAGCCCAACCTCCTTCCATACTGGATTAGTCCCCTACACAGATATCTTGATGCATAAAACCTCCATCAAGACCAGGGAGACTCGTTCACAATGTACATTATAACGACCACTTCATCCTCAGCCCAGTGTTTGTCTCCTGGGCCACGCTGTGGGGATGGGGGAGGAGGGTCACACCCCTGAGAGCCCTGGGGGGCAGAGGGAGGTTCACAAACGCATGCACGCACAAATACACAGACACACCACGGCCCTGGTCTGATTTCTCCCTGGGTTAGTCTTGAGAGGGAAGAACACATTGATCTATGAATCTCATTTGGTGTCCTACCGTTGGATCCTACAGGCATTCATTGATGGACTGCTCCTTCACAGCATCCCTGCGAAAGATGATGTCAATAAAATGCTAGGAGGTGATCAATGTTAAAGATCCTGGTGATGACTGGATGTGACACTAATTTCATTATATCAGTTGCACCCTAGTACAGGACCAATGGTCATGATAAGCGATAAGAGAGAATACAACAATATTTGTTTTCATGTGTTACTGTTGTATATTTAATACATTATGCTATGTGTGTTGACAATGTCTCAATAAAACAATATAGCCAAGCAGTTTTTTGTTAGTTTATGACATGGTATTACTGTAGCTAATGTATGTGAGAGATAGTACTTTTGTATGTGTTATATTAATTTCAGCTGCTTTGCATTTTCCAATGTTTGTGTTTATGTGTGCTAATTATACACGTGACAGAGAAAAAGAATGTGACACACATTCATGTGTCTCAGTGTGTGGTGTGTGAATGAGTGCATGTGTGACTGTGTTTTCACAACACGTGTCTGTTATTATTTTCCCATATGCAAAAGTTTGTATGCGAGAGAGAGCGGGAGAGAGAGAGACAGAGAGAGAGAGAGAGCCCTTCTAAAAAAAACACATCAAATTTGCAGTTTCACATGTGAAATCGCATTTTCACATATAAAATAGCTGTTTCACATGTTGAGCTTAAATGTCACGTTAAACCATATTTTCACAAGAGAAGAAAAACATGTTTTCACCTCACGTGAAAATCTAAATGGCAGTTTCATATGTAAGAAAATTCCACATGTAAAAATCTCACTTTCACATACGGAATTGCATTTTCACATGTAAAAAACTAATCACATGTAAAAATCACATTTGCAGTTTCATATGTAAGAAAACTCCACATTTGAAAATGTAACTTTCACATGTGGAATTGCAAGTTCACATTGTGGTGAAATAGTTTTATTCTCCTCACGTGAAAAGGTGGTGTTAACATGTTGCAATAACAATGTTTCAACATATGTCATTGCAAATTCTGTAATGCCATTCTGTAAAAAGGTAACTTGGCCTACCTGAGTATAATAATTTAAGTGTGTTAAAAATAATGATTTCTTATTTCTGAGCCATCCATTCGGAGTGTTACTGCAGCAGGCGCACGCCTCTCTTCTTCATACATTGGTCATTGACCATTGGAAGTAGCCCAGAGAAAAGAGCAGGGAAGTTAGCGCTATATGTCTCCTTACTTATACCTTTTAACATGTTAAAATTAGCGCTGTCAGAGTTAATCAGTAAATTTTTTGAAATGTTTGTGTCTTTTTTTTTTTACCGCATTGTCTGAAAGCATTCAAAATACACTGAAAACATCCAAAATACATAATCTATACAGCAAAAAACTAAAATGCATTAATATTGCAGATAGATTGTAGCTTCCATCAATGTAATTGTCTGCATCATTTCCAATCCCCCATATATTTTTTTGTAAATAGAGTATATCCCATATCTGCACAAAATTGAAAGCTCTCTCTCTCACAACTCCTGAACCCAGACACACTGGGCTCTGGCATTTGCAACCATTTTTCTTTATCACTCACTTAACTCCACACTTTTCCAAATACAAAAACACACACCCCACCTTCCATCACAATACACCAGCACATACCCACATACTGTGCCTTCTATGTCCTCTGTTTGCTGTGTTTATATCTCTACCATGTTGATTCCTACCTACTTTCGGGCTTTTGAGTACTTTTGTGTTCCAGTTCCTTATATTTGAAGATGTATTATTTCAATAATTATCCTTTCTTCTAATGCTTTCGTCTCCTCCCGTTGCTCCCCTCCGGCGCTCTGATTCCCCTTCTACTGAGCCACCGGTCTGAGCACACATTTTACATTTTAGTCATTTAGCAGACGCTCTTATCCAGAGCGACTTACAGTTAGTGAGTGCATACATTTTTCGCACCACCTCGGCAACACCGGAATGGAAACCCAACGCACCCTAATCACCTCCAGCGCACCTGCACCTCATCATCTCATCACCACCCCTATATAGCCCTTGACTGTTCAGTGTTGTATTGTGTGTGATTGTTAGTGTCTTGTCGTGTACTTGCTCTTTGTTGTTCTCTTGCTCAGTGTTAAGTAAACCTTTACATTGTTGATTCCTGCGTCTCCGTCCTGCCTCTTCATATCCTCAGTACTCGTCACACTGTCTTTTATCTATTTATAAATACTATAAATAGAAAGTCAAATACTAATTATTTTACCACATTCCCTATCTAGAATGGTATAGTGTACTTGTAGTTTATTTCTTTATCAAATGTTGTATTGTTGTATTGTTTTCCTATTTATTTTTATTACAATCCCTACCATGGATATTATTGGCTGTTCCATTATTCGACTCCTCTATGGGAATTTTGTATTATTTAGAATAGCCATGGAGTAGTCTTGGTGTCTCGGAACAGTTGGTTATCAATATACAGTTCATCGACTTCAAGAGCTACACGTTTCCCTTTTAATCTATTCACCTTAAAGAGTGGGTACAGAACTCTGCGCCGTTCTGCAATTTCCTTCTGGAACTGATCCTGCCAGTGAGTCTTTTACCCAGGCTTTTAACCATTATTGTATTGTAGTGTATTAGGATTATGTCTTTGTTAATGTTTTTTAAGTGGAACTGAAAGGATGTTTATTTAGTGTCAGAGGGAATGGTTTTAATGTGACACCCCGGATAGGACAGAGAAGTCTGTGTGTTGTAGACAGGGGATTGGACAGTAGAGGGAGCCACCCCTATCTTGGGAAGATTATATATACTGGGTAAAAAGCGAAGAAGAGGTTAGAGCGGCCATTGCAATCTGGGACGTCGCTCTCCGGGTGGGCATGACACCTGTAAAACGTATGCTGAAATCTTGTGATATGAATAAAACTTATGATCAAGGTTCAGTATGAGCGGACTCCTTTGTTTATCAGCAATAATTGCCAGCATTTACTCGATACTACAAATGGCGTCACGAAAAGGGAGGGTCTGCATCTCTTTGTTCCATTCAAGCGCCAAGCTAACTCGTTCTGAAGTCATGGCCAGATAAGGGTGAGTTTTTTTCCTCACCGCTTTGGGAGTTTGTTAGTTTGGATGCTATTTGAGTGTGCCCTGGAGAGATGTACCGTTAGGACCATGTGTCGTGTGGCTTTATTGCTGAGAACTGGGGGTCTGGCTAATCATTATAAATTTTTTGCACTGGTAAACAGCGCAAAAGGGGGGAGAGCCTATAGATTGGCTATAGAGATGTGTTGCTTGAATAGGAAGTCAAGAACAATCGATGGAAGTGAATAAGGCCAAGATATGTATACAAGTTAGGACATTGTGGATTTGATAAGCCCTCGGAACGAACGAGGCGACCATAGGGTGGGCCATGAATCCTAATAACGCATTCGGTGTGATTAGGTGAGTTCTGGGAACTCAAAGTTTGGAATATACATTCTATTGATGTTACCGCTGAGCTGGTGGTTGACGAAGCATTTGTCTGAAGTAACCTCTCATAGAATATTCATAACTCATGGCAGCCTAAAGTTAAAAACAAAGAAAAAGTAATTTAAGGCGCAATGTCGGGTACATTGTTTTCATGCCACATGGTGCATACAGGCTAATGCTAAATGCTAATGCTAAATGCTAAATGCTAACATGTGACCTTAGAGGTCCACTGCGATGGAATAAAGCCTCTTAAATTATGTTTGTGTGTGTGTGGAATTCAGGTTCTATGCTTTGTGAGCGCTGTTAAATGTTGTTTGACTATGAGGGGAAAACGGAGGTACAGCAGGACTGTTAACTGTCTGTTTGGGTTAGATATATGTTGACGGATTAAAATAAATAAAATAAAATGACGGATTAAAATAAATAAAAATGTTACTGAGCTATTTATTCCTGAGTTAATTCTTGGAGCGAATGTGAGTGGAATATTGAATGCTGGAAATAACTCAGTGAATGTATAAACTTTAAATTCTTGTCTGTTTCTATGCTCTTTTGTCATATGAGAGGAAAAAGGAACGATAGGACGAGAGGAGAGAGAGAGAGAGAGAAAGAGAGGAGGGGCTGGCGTGTACGTCACGTGACAAGGATCGAGTCAAAAAGGTTTTGGTACTGTTCTGTTTACAAAATCTTCCCCTACAGGATATTTGATGTTATGACAATTTCACAGAGGCTTGGCAAATACTGATTCATGAAAAATTTGCATTTTGGAGTTTCTGTGCATCACTTGGGTTGATTGGAGTTGTGTTGGGAATCGTGTACTGACATTATTCTGTAAAATTAAGATAATTGGGTGCTTATAAAGCAAGGGGGTTTATGGGTATTGTAGTCTGAAGTTGACTACTTGCATTTACTTTCCGGATCCGGATGGGTTGTGGTAAGATAGCCACTAATTGATAAATTGGTAAAATAGGAATAATAGTAGTTGTAATTATTCATAATTGTTTAATTGATTTTTTTTTATTGATTTTTTTTATTTTAATTAAATGTTTTTTTTAAATAAATTTTTTGAATATAATTTTTTCATATTCATATTTTTGTTGATTGATAAAAAAATTAATTAAAAAAATTGTTTAGTTTATATTAATAATTAAAGGGGGGATGCCATAGGCTATATAGTCTGAAATAAAATAATTCACAATAAAGGAATATAAAAGAGTTGTTACAATGGGGAAAAACGACATCAAGGCTATGAAGGTAATTACACCTGTTGATATAGTACAAAATAGTAATCCTTTAACTAAAGTATTGCTAGGTTATCCGGCAAATGAAACAAAAGTTGGCCTGACATTGAACAAACCATAGCTAGTAGAGGGAATCTTAACCCTGACGTCATCAACATAATGAAAGTGCTTCTGTCAATTCATAAAGCAGATCAAAAGAAGGGAAAAAAGGGAACTACGTAAAGAAAAGAGACAGAGAGCTGGGTGTTCTTAAGTTGTCCTTCATTCTCAAACAAAACTGATAAAAGATTCCAGCGATAAGATAAACAAAGGTATAGAGAAAATGCTAAAGGAATAGAAGGCGACAGAAAAACTAATGGCAGAAGTTAGTACACCTTTCTCACATATGGATTCAGCAAAAATACCCCCACCTTATGAGAAGGAAGTAGAGCTTAGGGATGTTTATCCTCAGCTTCCAGTGATCATCCAGGAGGGTGATTATTGCATCAGAGATGAAGATGAACGAATAATAGATAGAGGACAAGCAGAAACGACAATAAAGATGAATCCAAAACTCCAGAAGTAAGAAAAACCGAGATGTCTGGAAACTAAGAGAAGAATGAGGTTCGGAAAGATTAAGATGAAGATACAGAAGAGAAGAAAAACTGCTGAGAAAAGAATCCCAAGAATTGGAGGAGAAGAATACATTGAGGTCAAGGAAAAAGGCCAATAGTAAGAAGATGATGGAAGATGATATTTCGAGGACAGAACTTAGAATATAACCTTTTGAAGAATACTGATATGTCAACAACAAGAAAGAACAGGACCAAGAAACTCTCAGAAAACTCAATCAAATACAACTGGTGGAGGAGAAGAAGGAGAAGGAACAAGCTTTGGTTATGAAGAATCAGAGTGAACCAAATCAACAATCACTGCTACAGTTTCAACTGAACAAGGTCAAATGCAATTGTACCAGCCACCAAGGGCGGTACCAGTTGTTATCCATATCCACAGCCAGTTTCTGGACAGACACAGAATTGGAGAGGAAGAGGACGAGAAGGCTTAGAAAGAGGAGAAACATTTCAGCCACACTTCCAGCAACTTTCAGAAGAGTGTTATAATTGTGGACAGGTTGGTTACTTTACCTGTGAGTGCAATGGGCCAGGAGGAAACAACAGAGGACATTTCTGAGGAAGATAAAAGAGCAAGTGAAGATCACCTGTTCTCCAGGTGAACCCTTAAAGGAGCAAGGATTCTAGAGGTGCCTAGAAGATACGAAGGGGGGTGTCAGCTGGTAGCACCAATTAGGAAGAAAAATATCTAACAATTGAAGTGAAAATAAAAAGGACTATGAGAAGTGATGGTGAATAGTGGAAAAGCTTTTATCTGTGTTGAGCCTAAAGAGGTTAAACATCTCACTATGTAAAATTAACTAATTAGGATAGGGATTTGAGGTAGTAAAACAGCTAATTACTCTTAAGGAACCAATTGAGCTCTGCTATAAAAAATCTAAGAGAAATGAAAATAGACATACTAATATTAGAACATATACCTATTGCATTGTTGGGAAGAGATGCATGGTGTAAATTGAACTGTACAATAAGATGTACACTAGACGACTGTCTGGTAGAGGATTTTAAAAAAAGTAGGGTTTTTGGGAATCATATTTGCTTAAAAAGATAATATCATAGGAAGGATGATAATCTATTAGACTGCCTATTAGACAATCTGTCTGAAAAATAAAGTTAAAAGGGGTGACTGTTATTCTGGGTTACATTCCTACACCAAGAGATTTCAGGCTAGGCTAAGGGATGTTTAGTCGTTTGCCAAGTCTGTGTGTAAAGAAGTCAGAAGCAGGTGGGGACTTCCCAATCACATATTCTAAAAATTAGTGGTAAAGGATTTTGTGAATAAATCAGTGGAAAAAGGTTTTTAAAAGTTAGGAGAAAAGATTAGATTAAAAAAAGTTAGGAGAACTAGGGTTGAAGGAACTCTAAGACAGTAAACTAAGTTTCAAAGTTAGTAGTAAGAGAGAGAGAACAGTGGTGAAGGACATTTTAGAGTTTAGTGGGAAGATAGATATGGTAGGAGTTTAGATCTGTTAGGAGCAGATGCATTGAGAAAGTATGCGTTGCTGAATGATAAGAGAAGATTGAGGGTGATTGAGTATCTATATTTACAATTCCCAGCAGGAAGATCAAGGTAATTGTGGGTGTATTTTTATAATCAAAAGTTTGAAAGTGAGGGTTTAGAGTAGGAAGAGAGAGTTAATGTAGGGACACTAGTGGTGATAGATGGAAGTACAAGTAAAGAGTTCAAAGCTTTGGGGAAACTAGATGAAGTAACAATAAGGACATCAACACTTCAGTATATTAAAACAACAGTGAGAAGCAATTTAACTCTTTCAACATTGATAGTTATTAAAGCCATAAATATGTTGCATTTGATTACAAGGGAACCAATAGCTCCAGCAGCAATTTTAGAGGAAAAGACTGTTATTAGGGTTAAAATAGGAGAGCAGATAGTGGTAGAGAACAATATAGATTCATCTGAAATAGTGAAGGATACTATCATGGAGGTACAGGATGAGGTCTTTGATTTTAATGACAGACAAGGAGAGGTATCTGATCAGTACCGCTCGTTAGGGAAGAGAGAAAGTAAATGGAAGGCATATGGGTTTGATTCTTCTGTTGTGAAAATTAAAGATGGATGGGCAGGTAGGAATCTTTGGTTCCAGCAGCTAGCTCATTCTGTAAGATCAGTGAGGATTCTTGAGGGTCCATGTCTGTTGAGAATTCCAGCACCAGACACGTGGGGTTACATTTTAGAGACGATCGCTCAGCCTCTATCGAGTATGTGTCAGTCTTATGCTTTGTCATGGCTATTGTATCAGCAACAATCAGTAACAGATAAAATAATGTCGTTGTCAAAACATTTGTTTAAGCCTAGGTTTAAGTGTTCTTGGTTAAATGAATTACCCTATGTGAATTTGTTAGATGGGAAGGAAAATCAGGTAACAGCGAACCCTGAAGCATTGGAGGTGAAACCATTGAGGGCTAAAAGTTGTTTTTGTTCTAATAAAACATATGATGTAAGGGGTATGTTTATGGGAATATCAGATTGTGATGATTATATGATGACTTTGGGTAAGCATGACCTTAAGGGTAGTAATGAGAAATATAATGTTACTTTTTATGTTCCAGTTAGTAAGAAGAGCAGGACTTTGATGGTGAAAGATTAGATTTTGCCTGGCAATATGACTATTGGGAATTTCAGAGATATTTGGAGGGTTTGTGGTGATAAAGCGTATATATTCTTACCCTATGGATGGACAGGATGTTGTTACATGTCAACGTTGAAGCTTCCATATGAGGTTTCTACCATTAAAAGAGGGGTAGCACCGGACACAGATAAATCTGAATCTAGGTTTGGAAGTAGGGTGAAAAGAGACATGGCGACATTTCATAGTCTTGAAGCCTATCATTGGAGGATAAGTCTAAGAGAGAAGGGGGGACTTTTTCCATGGTATGGTATAACATTTTTGGCAGATCATATTGATAATATTACCTATACTTTGATTCCAGATAGTTATAGATGCATTGAAGAATATAAGGGATGCGTTTGGTAGATCTGAAGGAGCTGGATGGTCAGCGAAGACTTGGTTGCAAGATCAGTTAGGCCCAGTGGGAGCAGTGATGGTTTACGATTTAATAGCAGTTTTTATAGCACTGTATGTGATGTTTTTCTTTTGTAATTTGTTACTGACCTTTGAGAAAGCTATGATATTGAGATAGGTTGGAGTAGTGATGCCTGGAGACAACACTCAGATGCCGTTGTTGACTGTTCCTGATCTGGATGAAGATGGACAAGTGGGACTGGATGGAGTATTGATGGATAAATATCCTTTTTGATTATTTGATCATTTTTCAATATTTTTTTTTTTTTTCAATATTAGTGTGATTTTAGTATGATGTTATGAATCAAATGGGGGAAATAGGATAATGTGATTCATACATCATTTATATATAATTTTTATATTCTTAGTTGATATTGATGTTTAATTTGAAAGTGTTGTTTTGCAAAAGATACTGTTTGGTCTTTTCTTTTCTTCCAGAAGCATTTGGGGGAATATGTAGAGATTGAAATACTCAAACAAGGACAATATGAAGGGACAATATGAAAGGAGAATGACTGGAGGAGATAGAACAAGGAAGGTGTGGAAAGATTCCGATTCCATCATCAACGATGCATTGGAAGAGGAGACTACGGGGGAGATAAAGTGTAGTGGACTACATTCCAGTGTCTGCAATGAAATATAGACATATTTGCATGTGTAATACATAATATGTGTCATATTCTTAGGTATTAATTTTTGTAGAATGATATTTGATGTTATTGGATACATGTGGGAATCTTAGATGTTTTTGTTTATTTCGTGAATGCTTAGGGACAGGGAGTCTAGGCAGGGATAGAGGTCCACTATAGGGTCCGATGGGTCGACCAGCCTGAGAGTGGACATTTTGGATAGTATTTTGTTTGCAGGGGCTTACATGTGTTTTTAATTGCATCATAGTTTCAAATGCATTGATAAAGATTTATGAATTAATCGGGAGTACCTAGGTGGTTGCCTGGGGCAGAGGGACCGTGAGAGAATTTTACTGTCTTGATTGATGGATGGATATTTGGAAAGAAGGCTGCCAGACAGTTTTTCGCTCTCACACTCCATAAAGATTTGTTCATATTTCATAGTAATGTTTTCACACTTCATAAACATTTATTCATATTTCATAGAAAGGTATTTACACTCTAGAGGGAAATGTTTTTGGTTTAAGGTTAAAGATACTCAACAAGATAAATTGTTACTTGTCATAATCCTATTCTGTTTGTTTTCGAGACTTTTAGTTCGTCTCGAAGGGGGGAATGTAGTGTATTAGGATTATGTCTTTGTTAATGTTTTTTAAGTGGAACTGAAAGGATGTTTATTTAGTGTCAGAGGGAATGGTTTTAATGTGACACCCCAGATAGGACAGAGAAGTCTGTGTGTTGTAGACAGGGGATTGGACAGTAGAGGGAGCCACCCCTATCTTGGGAAGATTATATTTACTGGGTAAAAAGCGAAGAAGAGGTTAGAGCGGCCATTGCAATCTTTAAATAATGCACATTTGGCAACGATATCTCTGTCCTCTCTGTCCGAAACGGTGTACACAAGTTTGAGTTTGATTGTGTCGACAGTATCGCCTGGGATCTGTAGCGCTTCAATAAATAATTTTTTCACCACTCTTTGATACCAGTAAGTACCAGATTTTCTTTCATATATCTAGTCTGTATTTCAAGTAAGGCTTGTCTCAGAAACATGTTCTCCTTTGTAAGTTCTTTAACGTCCGTTTCAATCGTATTGACGACACCTTTTAGCTTGTTTGTTTCTTTCTCCATTGTTGCAGATTTTTCGTCACTCATCTCGAGGCTCACCATTAAATCCTTTCTATCTTTACTGACTAGTTCAAGTATGCCCAGTTGATCATTTATTGACTTTAGCAAGTCGGTTTCTACACTTACTAAAGCATAAATCGTTTTCTTTTGGGGATTGGTATTCCATGCTTAATCTCCGACATGTTTGGGTGTTGATTGTATTGGTTATACTGGTCGATACATTTCTCTAGACTTATACTTTTTTTGTGTTGTTATCCAGATTGAAGGTTATTGCCTACGAGTATGTGGAGTGGAGTGCTAATATTTAGTCAAACTTACAGATATTGAATATTACGTTAATATCTTGAGGCATTCTGCACAGCTGTGTTCAGTCCGCCATGACACCTCAAGCAATGGAGGCTCCTCAGAGGTGGAATGGGAGGACACTCCTCCTCAGTGAATTTCATAAAAATTTAAATTGTAAAACATTAAAAAAAGTTATCCTTTTCAGATAAAACTATACTAAATATAATAACATGTCACCAAATAACTGATTAAAACACACTATTTCGCAAGTAGCCTCAACAGCATTCTGTAGGGTAGCATCATGGTGTAGCCGGAGGACAGCTAGCTTCCGTCCTCCTCTTGGTACACTGACTTCAATACAAAACCTATGAGGCTCATGATTCTCACCCCCTTCCATAGACTTACACAGTAATTACGGCAACTTCCGGAGGATGTCCTCCAGCCTATCAGAGCTCTTGCAGCATGAACTGACATGTTGTCCACCCAATGAAAGGATCAGAGAATGAATCTCGTACTGAAAACATAAGCTACAGCTAGCTAGCACTGCAGTGAATGAAATGTGGCAAGTAGTTGACTCAAAGAGAGAGAAAGAGAATAGTTGAACAGTTTTGAACAAATTAATAAATGGAGAGAGAGAGAGAGATTCAAAAAAAAAATTCACGTTCAGTTTCACTTACTTAGCTAGCAAATGCAACTAGCTAGTTTAGCCTACTGAAACACCCTGCTCAAACAGAGGGATGCTATGTTAGCTAGCTGGCTATGACTTTCCAACACAACACTGGAACTCTTCCAAGTCAAGGTAAGCTTCTGGTATTACTAATTTATTGCCACCATGGCCCGCCGGTGTAACTGCTTACTGACTGTACACTGACGTTACTGCATGATTTTAGCAGGTTTACTAACTTGTTAGTTCCATTAGCTATGCTGATTATGATGTTACTTTAGCTAATATGGTGACAATGATGTAGGGTGTTTGTCGAGGTTTGGTTTGGAAAGTTGTTTTTGTCTGGTCACATACAGCTAATTTGTTGTGCATTGAAGTCCACAAGCAAAGAGAAGCAATACAACGTGGCTGTTATTAGAGTGAACTCTGTTTAAGAGTGATCAGGGGTATATTCATTCCACCGATTCTGTTGAAAAAAGTTTCTTAAACGGAAGCAAACGGAACAAAACAGGGATAAACATACCTGATTTTGTCCAATAGAAACTTGTTTGCAACTGTTGGACTAATGATTACACCCTATATCCGCTAGATGCAGACAAGAGTGTGCAGGACGGTATTGAATGTCACTGTCTGTCACCTCAAATTTGTCTCTCGACCTGTGTACACCTACGTTGTAAACTTTCATTCATAGGCTAGGTTGTAGCAACCTCATGATGGTATAGGGAACATTTGAGTATCATGTAGTAGCCTAAACCTATCGCTGTTACATTGAACTGGGTGAATGGAATATGAATGAGAGTCATCCAATTTTGCTAACCATTACTTTGGACAAAATCAGAACGGCACTATTATTGCAATTATGTTTGTATAAAAAAATACAGCTCAATTTTAGCAAATTAGAAATTAAAAATCCGGCAATAAACTAGATTTTTTAAATGTATCGTTTGACAGCCCTAGGTGACATTAAAATGTGAAAATGCACAAGTGAAAGTGTAGTGGACATGAGTCAGTCATGGTTCTGCATTGTAGAATAATAGTGAAGACATCAAAACTATGAAATAACACATATGGAATCATGTAGCCAATCTCTTGGCATTCTCTCAACCAGCTTCACCAGGAATGCTTTCCAACAGTCTTGAAGGAGTTCCCACATATGCTGAGCACTTGTTGGCTGCTTTTCCTTCACTCTGCGGTCCGACTCATCCCAAACCATCTCAATTGGGCTGAGTTCGGGAGATTGTGGAGGCCAAGTCATCTGATGCAGCACTCCATTACTCTCCTTCTTGGTAAAATAGCCCTTAAACAGCCTGGAGGTGTGTTGGGTCATTGTCCTGTTGAAAAACAAATGATAGTCCCACTAAGCCCAAACCAGACGTGATGGCGTATCGCTGCAGAATGCTGTGGTAGCCATGCTGGTTAAGTATGCCTAAATAAATTACAGACAGAGTCACCAGCAAAGCACCCCCACACCATAACACCTCCTCCTCCATGCTTTACGTTGGGAAATACACATGCAGAGATCATCCGTTCACCCACACCACGTCTCACAAAGAGATGGCGGTTCGAACCAAAATCTCAAATGTGGACTCCAGACCAAAGGACACATTTCCACCGGTCTAATGTCCATTGCTCGTGTTTCTTGGTCCAAGCGATTCTCTTCTTATTATTGGTGTCCTTTAGTCGTGGTTTCTTTGCAGCAATTCGACCATGAATGCCTGATTCACACAGTCTCCTCTGAACAGTTGATGTTGAGATGTGTCTGTTACTTGAACACTGTGAAGCATTTATTTTTGTCTGCAATTTCTGAGGCTGGTAACTCTAATGAACTTATCCTCTGCAGCAGAGGTAACTCTGGGTCTTCCATTCTTGTGGCGGTCCTCATGAGAGCCAGTTTCATCATAGCGCTTGATGGTTTTTGCGACTGCACATGAAGAATCTTTCAAAGTTCTTTACATTTTCCATATTGACTGACCTTCATGTCTGAAAGTAATGATGGACTGTCATTTCTCTTTGCTTATTTGAGCTGTTCTTGACATAATATCATAATATTTACATTTTTACATTTTAGTAATTTAGCAGACGCTCTTCTCCAGAGCAACTTACAGTTAGGTGAGTGCATACATTTTCATACTTAATTGAAACGCATTCCAGGTGACTACCTCATGAAGCTGGTTGAGAGAATGCCAAGAGTTTGCAAAGCTGTCATCAAGGCAAAAGGTGGCAATTTGAAGAATCTCAAATATAAAATATATTTTGATTTGTTTAACACTTTTTGGTTACTACATGATTCCATATGTGTTATTTCATAGTTTTGATGTCTTCACTATTATTCTACAATGTAAAAAATAGTACAAATAAAGACAAACCTTTGAATGAGTAGGTGTGTCCAAACTTTTGACTGGTAGTGTATGTGATTTGTTCACAAGTTTGTTAATACGTGTCCGAAAACCTTTTTCATGTGTTTTTTTGTAAGGGAGAGAGAGAGAGTCGCTCCTGTCCCCCTCCAAAGGAGTGTGGCGCAGAGCTAGGACGGCCAGCATTGAACTTGTCTTTGGGGACTCTCCATTATTTACACTCTGCCTTCCTGTCGACCCGGTGTAAGTTGACAGGAGCAATAGGAAGCTCATGAATAAAACACAGGGGCCTAAAAGCTGGGGGGGTATGGGTGCACTGTAAAACATCTCCTGTAAAATTGACAGTAACTTACTGTCAGCAGTTGGCCAGCAAGTTACTGTAGTTTATCGTACAGTACAGCTACTTTAATCGATTTTAAGATAATACATTTTACGGTACCAAAAATGTTACTGTAATCTAATTTACAGTATATTACTTGAATTACCCATGCAGCGACATACAGTTGAAGTCGGAAGTTTACATACACCTTAGCCATACATATTTCAACTCAGTTTTTCACAATTCCTGACATTTAATCCTAGTAAAAATTCCCTGTTTTAGGTCAGTTAGGATCACCACTTTATTTTAAGAATGTGAAATGTCAGAATATTAGTAGAGAGAATGATTGATTTTTTCAGGTTTTATTTCTTTCATCACATTCCCTGTGGGTCAGAAGTTTACATACTGTGATGTCACGAGAGGCTGTGTCCTGGAGGGACGTTACATCCCCCTGAGGTGGCTGCAAACCCAGACAGCTATGGCTCCATCTGCTGGTATGGTCGGGAACTCCAACCCTCTATGGCCAATCTTCCCACGCAGCTGAAACAAATCAGGAGCTGATGAGCTGAAGGTTTGGTTGAAGGGAAGAGACACACTGGGGGTGAGTGTGTGGGGGTGAAGTAACACAGTCTCCAACCTGGGCTCTCTGGAGGACAAGAGTGCTGCACGTCCACTTCCATGAGGAATATAAGGATTTGGAGATACTTACCTTTGGGAAATACTCACCTTTGGATATATGCACCTGTGGAAATACGTGTGGGACATTTGGAAGGACGTTTTGCTGGGTTGGCCACTAGCTGCAACGTGGAATACAGTAAGACTGGGGAAAAGTTATTTGAGCGAGGGAGAGTTATGATTTTGGATGTGGAAGAGACATCCCTGAACTGTTAACCCTTAAAGAGCCACCAGAGAACAGAATTGTGTTATACTTTCGTTAGTTTCCCAAGACCTTTAATAAAATCCTTGTTTTGGTTGAACCTGGTCTCCTTGCACTACTTGAGCAATCCCGCTGAAAGCTGTGTAGCCTCTCGTGACATCACAATACACTCAATTAGTATTTGGTAGCATTGCCTCTAAATTGTTGAACTTGGGTCAAACGTTTCGGGTAGCCTTCCACAAGCTTCCCACAACACGTTGGGTGAATTTTGGCCCATTCCTCCTGACAGAGCTGGTGTAACTGAGTCAGGTTTGTAGGCCTCCTTGCTCGCACACACTTTTTCAGTTCTTGAGGTCAGGGCTTTGTGATGGTCACTCCAATACCGTGACTTTGTTGTCCTTAAGCCATTTTGCCACAACTTTGGAAGTATGCTTGGGGTCATTGTCCATTTGGAAGACCCATTTGCGACCAAACTTTAACTTCCTGACTGATGTCTTGAGATGTTGCTTAAATTTATCCACATAAATTTCCTTCCTCATGATGCCATCTATTTTGTGAAGTGCACTAGTCCCTCCTGCAGCAAAGCACTCCCACAGCATGATGCTGCCACCCCCGTGCTTCACGGTTGGGATGGTGTTCTTCGGCTTGCAAGCATCCACCTTTTTCCTCCAAACATAACGATGGTCATTATGGCCAAACAGTTCTATTTTTGTTTCATCAAACCAGAGGACATTTCTCCAAAAAGTACAATCTTTGTCCCCATGTGCAGTTGCAAACTGTAGTCTGGCTTTTTTTATGGCGGTTTTGGAGCAGTGGCTTCTTCCTTGTTGAGCGGCCTTTCAGGTTATGTCGATATAGGACTCATTTACTGTGGATATAGATACTTTTGTACCTGTTTCCTCCGGCATCGTCACAAGGTCATTTGCTGTTGTTCTGGGATTGATTTGCACTTTTCGCGCCATAGTATGTTCATCTCTAGGAGACAGAATGCGTCTCCTTCCTGAGCGGTATGACGGCTGCGTGGTCCCATGGTGTTTATACTTGCGTACTATTGTTTGTACAGATGAACATGGTACCTTCAGGCGTTTGGAAATTGCTCCCAAGGATGAACCAGACTTGTGGAGGTCTACAATTTTTTTTCTGAGGTCTTGGCTGATTTCTTTTGATTTTCCCATGATGTCAAGCAGCACTGAGTTTGAAGGTAGGCCTTGAAATACATCCACAGGTACACCTCCAATTGACTCAAATGATGTAAATTAGCCTATCAGAAGCATCTAAAGCCATGACATCATTTTCTGGAGTTTTCCAAGCTGTTTAAAGCACAGTCAACTCTGTGTATGTAAACTTCTGACCAACTGGAATTGTGATACAGTGAATTATAAGTGAAATAATCTGTCTGTAAACAATTGTTGGAAAAATTACTTGTGTCATGCACAAAGTAGATGTCCTAACCGACTTGCCAAACCTATAGTTTGTTAACAAGAAATTTGTGGAGTGGTTTAAAAACTAGTTTTAATGACTCCAACCTAAGTGTATTTAAACTTCCGACTTCAACTGTATTACCCAGTGTTCTTTGCAAGTTTTCATTTTCACAATTACCTTTTGGTATTTAGCGGGCGCTCTTACAGTCAGTGCGTCATTGCGTTCAACCAAGTTTGATTTAAAAATAATAATAATCACAGTCATAACAAGTAAACATTTTCTGTAACAGTTAAAATGATGTTATAGTTAAGGATACATTGGTCTTCAAAATAATTGTAAGTACAACAAAATACTGTATTTTATGATATATCTCTGACTATCTCTAGTGCCAATACAAAATGGAGATATTCACGGTAACTTGATGCCAAAGCAATGAAACACAGTACAATATAGTAAAAGTGACCATTAAAGTGTAAGATAATTATTTCTACAGTATTTTACTGTAATTACCGGGGATAAAAGCAAGCAGGTTGGCTGTAGACGTTTGCATATTACAGCATATTAATGAGTACTAGGTGTTTTATATCACTCACACGTCTAGAGGCCTGAACAAAGGCATCCAAACTGGCCATGATTACAGGTCAAAACAGATGGACATAGGTAAATATCGTTGTGTTGCTGGATATAGCTCTTCCTAGCTACTGATGCGTGGGTAAATAATGGCCACGACAAGAATGACTCACGATGGACGTTTATTTAAGGGATCTTCTCAGATGATACAGGTATGATGATGATGGGAATTCACATGAAGATACTGGCATTCAGCAGCATTGCCGGGGACATTCCTTGAGACATTGCCCTAGGACGAGTTACTTCTGTACTGTTTACCACGCTTGCCAAATATCAGAACACGATGTAGCTTAGTGGTTAAGAGCGTTGTGCCAGTAACCGAAAGGTTGCTGGTTCTAATCCCCGAGCCGACTAGGTGAAAAATCTGTCGATGTGCCCTTGAGCAAGGCACTTAACCCTAATTGCTCTGGATAAGAGTGTCTGCTAAATGACTAATTATTATAACTCAAAATCAAACTGATCATGCAATATAATATGTTTTTCAGGTTTTTTTGACCTTTTTCAATGATGTTGACTACTTTAAACGTCTTCTTCTTCAAGACCGCTGGACCGATCAGCACCAAATTTGGTACATAGCATCTATGTACACATTTTTTAATGCAACCTTTTGCAGGACTCTAGTTCCAACAATATGACTGCTATGAGCCAATGAGCTTGTATTAATGTTTTTTCCTGTCCAACAGCGCCACCGTGTGGCCAAACTGAACCATACTTTACTGGTTAGCTAGACTCATATTCCTGAGCATGTGTGCCAAATGTCATCACTCTGAGTCAAAAAGATCAAGAGATGTAAACATCTGCCATTTATGTTCTTGTACAAATGGTGATAACACAGGCTATGTCTAGGTGCTCTTGCTCGGGCACAGAAGGATGTCCACGTCCATGCGATGAGCATGTGAGCAAACCTTCAACTACTGAGGGAAAAACTAGACAACTGGCTAACCTAAACATGGCATGGGGATCAAGGGCTATGCCATCTTCACTACAATATTCAACCATTAAAAGGTTTAAGAACCGCTTCTTTCTCCAACCACAATATTTATCCACAATGCATCATCATTTACAGTATGCTGCAGTAAATACAATATATAGCAAAACAGCAATACAGTACTTTATTGGTGATTTGTATTGAAAATAAAATCACCAATTGTTAAAAGTGAGTATTTCATTAAATATTATAGCCTACCAACTGATATTTGGTGTTTTATATCACTTGCACTTTAGGCCTTAACAAAGGCTTCTTAACTGACAGTGACTACAGGGCAAAACAGATCAAAGGACATGGCTAGCCACTCAACCATCAAAGGTAATTTTATTAGGGTTTTCTAAAATTCTTTACAGGATTCAAATTTCAATCAAGTTTAAAAGATAAACATTCAAAATGTTCAATAAAAAATAAATATTTAAATCATTAAGTCATCAAAGCAAAACTATGCAGATCAAATCAAAAGGCAAATCAAATCAAATAGTCAACAAAAGGAAGGAACATTTTTTATCAGTAATCAATAGAGAAAGAAATGAAAAAAAGAAGAAAAAGATCTTGGAGTAAATCTTGTCTGTTAGAGTTTTGGAGTTGATGCTTGAGTGGTTGAAGGTCTGTGTCCTTGTATTGGGGGAGTAGAAAGGGGTGGGGCTTGGGCCGACAGTTTCTGGGTGGTCGGTGCTGTGTCCAGGGTTGGTGCTGGTGCCGGGACCGGAAGCCATGCTGTTGCTGGGGCCGGGACTGGAACCAGTAACTGGGAACTGGGGCTGCTGCAGGTGCTAGGTCGGGGTCTGAGTCTGTAGAGGGGATGAAGGACAACCCGAGGAGCAAGTAGACACACAAGGGAGCCCTAGACCCAGAGGTCAATGGTGGTACTCCCCTGTGGTCTGCTCACTCCGGGTGAAGGGAACCCCTACCACATACGACTTCAATTTCCACAGCACTCTCACTACAGGGTGCTGTAGAAATGGAAAAGTCCCAGGTCCATTTCGTAACGGGTCCAGTGGAGGCCTCTAGTGTGGGGGTAGGAGTTGAATGGGGCGCAGATTGCAACGCACATGTGGCTGTGGAGGTGGTGAGGAGAAGAGGGAAGGAGGAGGTGAGGGGAAGAGTGTTTGGAGAGGGAGAGGTGTATTGAGAGAGAGAGAGAGAAGGATAGAGGAGGTGAAATACCCCCCCAAAATACACAAATGCACTCACTGCTGTACATCGTTATGGATAAGAGTGTCTGCTAAATGACTAAAATGTAAATGTATACAGTGATAGAGAAAAAGAGAGATTGTGAAAGATGTGCACAGACAGAAGGAGAGAGAGAGAGGAAAGAGGGAGGGATAGATTGTGCTCCCCCTTGGCCGTGACCAGCGAGAGGAGATTGATTCATGCTGATATATTTGAGCACAAGGGAGATGACATCATGACATCATCAGCCTGTTGTGGGGGATGATGTCTCAATTGTTGCTCACAAAGGTTCCTAATTGGCTGGGTGGTGAAGTAGGCTGGCTCCTGCTGTCAGCTGCTCCTAATGAATGGAATAGCCTCATTGAAACTGTGTCCACATTGAGTCACTGCTTGCTGCATGCAGCCTATCTCAGAGGGGGTCATAATTTTCTCTGTCATATATTAGCTACAAATAGGATGATCAATTCTTGCTGAATAAAAGCCTATGACACTTCCTGTTCTGTATCTATTTATCTATGGCCCTTCCTCTAGGTCCACTCTGACATGTGTTACTCAGGAACACAATCTACTCAGACAGAGGATGCCAGAGGGCATATGCGGATGCCAGGTTGGTATTTCCCTCTAGTGAGAGGAGTGTTGTTGCAAAGGCCCACACTCTGCGCCTGCTACTTTACAAAAAAACATTTGTGTCCATATTGTTATGATTTACGTTATGCTGAAACTGGACATATGGTACCCCTCAACAGACAAATGGACATATGGTACCCCTCAACAGACAACACACCAATGAGATGTCAGCACTGAGGAGGGCGCGCATCTTGCCGGTTCCTGCTCGACTTTGTTTTATTATGGCTATTTTTGCGTTAATTATTACTTTGTTTCCTCAGAATGTTCGTGCAATAATTTCCTGCGACCAATAAACACTTCTGGATTATGAATCGGAAGCTACACACTTATCTCTCAGCCTCCCAGATCTGAAATACTACATTCGCTCCTTTGTTCCCCGCACAACAGGCTTACCTGTTCATGCTGACCAAGATGATCGAAGGCAACGCTGATGGCTAATGTCCAATCACTGGAAAATTACCTTTCTGAACTCCGAGCAAGGCTTCAATCACAGAGGGATTTCAGGGAATGCTGTGCCTTTGTTTTTACAGAGACATGGCTTACGGACGATACACTTGACTCTGCTATTCAACCAGACGGCTTTTCCATTTTCCATATGGCTCGAATGGTGGCTTCTGGTAAGAGTAAGAGGGGAGGGGTATGTTTCCTCATCAATACTGTACTGTACTGTACTGAAGTTGAAAACATCTTGAGCGCCTGCTCACCCCGACATGGAGTTTCTGATGCTAAAATGCTGACCCCACTATATGCGAGGGAATTCACATGCATTATTATCACAGCTGTGTACATGCCGCCACAAGCAAACACCAAGGCGGCACTGAGCGAACTGTACAAGATCATTAGCCAGCACGTTTAAAACAAATTTTTCCAAAATATCACCAACAAGTATCCTGCCCTACAAGAAAAAAAATGTGCTGGACCATGTACAGTGCATTCGGAAAGTATTTAGACCCCTTCCCTTTTTCCACATTTTGTTACGTTACAGCCTTATTCTAAAATGGATTAAATAAAACATTTTCCTCATCAATCTACACACTATACCCCATAATGACAAAGCAAAAACAGGTTTGTAGAAATGTTTGCAAATTTATTAAAAATAAAAAACATAAATACTTTATTTACATAAGTATTCAGACCCTTTGCTATGAGATTCGAAATTGAGCTCAGGTGCATCCTGTTTCCATTGATCATCCTTAAAATGTTTCTACAACTTGACTGGAGTCCAACTGGAGTAAATTAAATTGATTGGACATGATTTGGAAAGGCACAAACCTGTCTATATAAGGTCACACAGTTGACAGTGCATGTCAGAGCATAAACCAAGCCATGAGGTCGAAGGAATTGTCCGTAGAGCTCAAAGACAGGATTGTGTCGAGGCACAGATCTGGGGAAGGGTACCAAAAAATGTCTGCAGCATTGAAGTTCCCCAACAACACAGTGGCCTCCATCATTCTTAAATGGAAGAAGTTTGGAACCACCAAGACTCTTCCTAGAGCTAGCCGCCCGGCCAAACTGAGCAATCGGGGGAGAAGGGCCTTGATCAGGGAGGTGACCAAGAGCCCGATGGTCACTCTGACAGAGCTCCAGAGTTCCTCTGTGGAGATGAGAGAACCTTCTAGAAGAACAACCATCTCTGCAGCACTCCACCAATCAGGCCTTTATGGTAGAGTGTCCAGACGGAAGCCACTCCTCAGTAAAAGGCACGACAGGCCTCTTGGAGTTTGCCAAAAGGCACCAAAATGACTCTCAGACTATGAGAAACAAGATTATCTGGTCTGATGAAACCAAGATTGAACTATTTGGCCTGAATGTCAAGCGTCACGTCTGGGGGAAACCTGGCACCATCCCTACGGTGAAGCATAGGGGTGGCAGCATCATACTGTGGGAATGTTTTTCAGCGGCAGGGACTAGGAGACTAGTCAGGATCAAGAGAAAGATGAACAGAGCAAAGTACAGCGAAATCCTTGATGAAAACCTGCTCTAGAGCGCTCAGGACCTCAGACTGGGGTGAAGGTTCAACTTCCAACAGGCAATGACCCTAAGCACACAGTCAAGGCTTCAGGACAAGTCTCAGAATGTGCTTGAGTGGCCCAGCCAGAGCCCGGACTTGAACCCGATCGAACATCTCTGAAGAGACCTGAAAATAGCTGTGCAGCAACGCTCCCCATCCAACCTGACAGAGCTTGAGAGGATCTCCAGAGAAGAATGGGAGTAACTCCTCAAATACAAGTGTGCCAAGCTTGTAGGGTAATATCCAAGAAGACT